>NC_046665.1:118312456-118359943 GCF_010883055.1 Belonocnema kinseyi | reverse complement strand
TTGAAAGAAAGTTATTCCTCTTGGTTGAAAATTTAACTATTTTGGTAGAACATTGCACAATTTGTTTAAAAAATTATTTATTTATTTAAAGACTAACGATTTTGTGAGAAATTAACTTTTTTTGTTAAAAATTATATAATTGTGTATAAAATTCAACAATTTGATATGAAATGAACTTTTTGGTTGAAAATTTCATTTGTTAATAGAAAGTTCATCCTTTTGATTTGAAAATTCATATTTTTGAGTCGAAAGGATAACTTTTTAAAAGAAAATTCGTCTTCTTAGTTCAAAAATTCATCTCTTTTGATAAAAATGCAACTGTTTGTTTAAAAATTTTTCTATTTTGTAGGTATTTTGACATTGTAGAAAAATTCATCTTTTTGCTTAAAAATTCAATTGTTTGGGTAGAATACTCAACTAATTGGTTGAAAATTTCAATTTTTTTAGTTGAAAATTTAACTGCTTTCATAGAATATTCAGCTAATTGGTTGAAAAACTAACTATTTAAAAGAAATGTAAATATTGAAATTTCATTTCTTTTTAGCAGAAGAAAAATCTTCTTGGTTTAAGGGAAAATAATTATTTTTTTTATTATTAAAACTGCCACCCTGTAAAATTAAAATTGAAAATAGACTTACAAAAGCCAATCGACTGCAAGAATTAACGTCACATCGTCTGCTGGTAAACCTACGGTATCCAACACCATTACCATTGTTACAAGACCTGCTTGTGGAATTCCAGCAGCTCCTATACTAGCAGCTGTGGCTGTTATACTGAAAAAAATTTCGGGCAATTCAAAAACTAGATAAATTATAATAAATTTAATATAATATATTAATAGTAATGATAAATTTAATAATAAACGAATGATATTAATACTAATTTATATATAATAATATAATAAAATAATATATGAAATAAAAAATAATATTTAGATTAATAATAAATTTAATAAACAAAATTAGATTTAATAAAATTGATGAAATGAAATTCTCAAAATCATTTCTAAATATTTATTTCTAAAAGATAAAATTTAAATAATATGTGATTCTTTAATAATAGAGACAGAAATTATGTTCTTAATTTATCGATGAAATGTTTAAAAAATTACAAAAGGACTATATTCATAATCCCTTGATATTTATTTTTTATTGTTTCTAAATATTCTTGATAAAAAAGAACATTTTAAATGTAAATTTAAAGATATATTTAGAAGTTTTAGAAAGGTTTAAGACAATAAATTTCTATTGTTATGATTCCTGCGACAATTAAAATTGATTTTCTATTTTAAAAAATAATTTAATAAAAATATTTTAAAATATTTAACAACATTTGAAATGATTTACAAAATTGTCAAAAAAGAATCTGGAAGATTTTAAGGACATGTTTTTAATTTCACAAGAGTTTTTTAAAGTTTGGCAAATATCGAATCATTTTAAAAAATATTTAGAAGTTTTTGAAAACTTTTAAGTTTTGAAAGGTTTCAACATTGAACAATTAATTTCAAGAGAATATTTAAAATGATTTTAAAACATCAAAAAAGATTTCCAAAATTATGAAAAACAAATATGGAAGATTTTATGAAAATTTTAGGAATAGTTCGAGTCAGTTAAAAATATATGTAAACATTTTTGAATATTTTTGAAATTCTGAGTCTGGAATCTTCTCAAGTCGTTTTGAATTTTCTCAAAAAACTTTGAAGATTCCAAAATATATCGAAAAAGACCATGTTAGATTTTAAAATAATTTTGTAATTTTTTTAAGATTTGAAAAGTTTCAGTAATTATTTCAAAAGATAATTTGCAGTTTAACAAGTTTTTAAAATGGTCAAAACTCATTTACATTAAAAAATAATTCAAATTTTTTATATAAAATGTCGATATTAGAAGACTTTGAAATAAAATTTTGAGGCATTTAAAGGTTTTGAGTTTCGAAATAATACATTTTAGTTCTTAAGATTCAAGGAAAAATTTTAATTTGCTTTTTTATCTTAAAAAATTACTTTAAATTTCGAATTACTTAAAAACATTTCGAATGATTTCCTAAAATTTCGGAAAAGAATCTAGAAGATTTTCAAACAAAATGTTTAAATTTGAGAAAAAGTTCAAATACGTTGAAAAGATATTTAGAAGTTTTGAAAAGATAGAAATATAATTTAAAACTAAAAATATTTTAACTAATTTCAAACACAATGTATATTTTGAAGATTTCGAGAGAAAATGTTGGAAGATTTTTAAGAATTCTGAAATGTTTCAAAAGAATATAAAAATTTTGTTAATATTTCTGAGAAAATTTAAACTGAGTATTTAGTTAAAAATATTTACTTAAAAATAATATTTAAAAACATTTCAAAATATTCAAAATGATTTTAAAAAATTCCCAAAAAGAATTTGGAAGATTTCAAGACAATTTTTAAAATTTTGCAGAATCTAGAAGTTTTTAAACAAATTAAAAAAAAATTTAATTTTAAAAGGTTTCAAAAAACGATTTCCAAAAATTGCAAAAAAGGAAGACGGAAAATTTTAAGATGATTATAGAAATAATTCGAGTAATTTTACAAAATATTTAGGAATTTTAGAAGTTTTTGAGAGATTCAAAATATTTTTAATTTATAAAATATTTTCTTATTTTTTTTAAACGTCAAAAAGTCCTATATATCTTTCTAAATGACTAAATTGCTCCCTAAAATTTTGGAAAACTATATCAAATAAAAAAAATCGCATAAATTTTCTAGTTAGGTAGATACTTTTTTGAATATCTGAAATCTTAAAAAATCGCTTTGAATTTTCTCGAGAAACTTTAAAGATTTTAAAATGTATCGAAAAAGAATTTAGTAAATTTTAAAATAATTTTGTAATTTTCGCCACATTTAAAAAAGTTTTAGGAATTATTTCAAAAGATATTTCGAAGTTTGAAAAGTTTAAAACTAATTTAAATTTAACAATTTGTAAACAAAACATAGATTTTTGAAGATTTAAAATAAAATTTGTAAACACTTCAAGGATTTTGAAAAGTATTTGAGTTTTATAATAATACATTTATTCTTGAGATTCAAGAGAAATTTTTTTATTACTTTCTTATTTTAAAAAATTAACTTGAATTGTAAATCATTTTAAAACATTCAAATAATTTCCTAAAACTTCGGAAAAGAATATAAAAGATTTTAGAGCAAAATTTTTCAATTTTAGAAAAAAAATTCAAATACGTGAAAAACATATTTAGAAGTTTTGAAAAGATACAAAAATTCTTAAAATTTTTTTAAGATTTCTGAAAAAATTTAAACTGGCTTTTTATATTACCACATTTAATTTAAGATAATATTTAAGTACATTTTAAAACATTCCACATGATTTAAAAAAATTCCATTTGGAAGATTTGAAGGCAATTTTTTAAATATTGCACAATTTAGAAAAAATTGCATCAAAAATTCAAATAATTTTCAAAAACTGTAAAACAAAAGGTAAGTTTTTGAAGATCTCAAAATTAAGTTTTTAAATTTTTTTAAAAAGATTTTAAGAGAATACAAACAGTTTCTTAAAATTTCTGGGAATTAAAGTGATTCTGTATTTTGAAAAAGGTCATTTTTTAAATTGATAATTTATCATTTTATTTGAAAAATTTTCTTTTTTATTATCAAATTAAATATCTGGTTAAAAAATCAACATTTTTGTAGAAATTTCGTCTCTTTTGGAAAATATTAAATATTTTTTGGTAGATTGGAAATGGATTCAATCAAGGGAACTTTTAGGGGAAATTTATTTAAATAATGGGAAATTTTTGAAAAATTATTTAAATAGGAGAATTAGGTGGTCAAAACTAAAAGAAGCGACTTTTATTTGAATTTTATTTAAATTATAGGGGATATTTAGGACAAATTCTCAAAATAGGGGATTATAGGGGAAATAGGGGATTTTTAGGGGAAAGGTGGTATTTTAAGGGGAAATGTGGGATTTTTAGGAGAAATAGGGGAAATAGGGGATTTTGGGGGAAATAGGGGATTTTTAGGGGAAATAGGGGATTTTTAAGGGAAAAAGGGGACTGAATGTGAATCCTGCTATCGTTAAAATGATGAAATTCCTACCTGATTGCGATTACGTTCACAAAAGAGAGACTCCTTTGTCGTACTTGAGCAATAAAAATAGCTGCAACTGCTTCGTAAAGAGCAGTACCATCCATGTTAATTGTTGCACCAATTGGTACCACAAACCTCGTTATTCTAGGATCTGCTCCCATTTTGTCCAAACATTGAAGGGTAATTGGTAAGGTGGCGGAACTAAAAAATTAATTTTTATTCAACAAGTACTGGAATTAGGACAAAATAAAAATTAAATTAAATTAAATTAAATAATATTAATGTAATTAACTAATTAATTTAAAAAAGAAAGACCCTGATATCCTATTCTTTTCCCTTTTGCAGAAAAATAACTTGATTTAACTCAAAATTATTGATTGTATAAAAAAATATTTTTATTCGAGTTTTAGATCTGTAAGAAATTAATATTTTTTGTTGCATTAATTTTTCCAGTGAAAGAATCCTTCTCGAGAAAAATTCTAAAAAGAGCTCAAAGGTAGAATGTTTTTTTATATATTTCCAATACCAGTGGGCATTTTTAATTTTAATCGACCGAGGATTGAAAAATTTAAATGCAATAATATCTAAAAAAATAAAAAAATTTAAGTATTAGAGCTTCAAGTAAAACTTTACTTTTTGATACAAAAGCTGTAAATTCTTTTACTTTTTAAACAAAAAATTACAAATACAATAAAGTACAACATAAAAAAACTTGTAAAAAGTACAAAAACGAACACCATTCTTCCAAATCAAAAAAAAATTCTACTTGTCTATTATTTCTTTTGTAAGTTATTGTATTCAGCTGTATTTTACTCCACAGTTTTTGCTGCTTTAATCATTTTTTTAAAATGTTTTTCCATTAGGGATTAACAAAAATGTGTATTTTAACTTTTAGAAAAAAACTTTGAGAAATTTTGAATAACCAATAAAAAATTAATGAATTAAGATTTCTAGGAATCGAAAATAGTGATTCATATTTTTCGTAAGTCGACTAGTAAGTAGAATAAAAAAATCCTACTGATATTTTAAAAAATGTCATAAATTTTCTTTGTACCTTTTTTGATTTTTCTTCGGAAGGTTTGTTTAAATGAAAAAAATTTTAAAACAAAAAAAAAGATCTATTTTAAGAAGGTCTATACATTTTTTAAAACAATTTTTTGATACAACTAATAATTTTGAAGAAAATCAAGAAAAACAGGTTATTTCGGGTTTTGCGGACAATTTTGGCAAAATTGATTCGAAATATTGTTGTTCGGAAAATATTGGTATTTTATGCTATTCTTTAATTAATTATCTCACCTTGATGCTGTTCCAAACGCAGTGACTATAACTTGCCCCATTTTTCTAATAGATTTAAAGGGCAATTCCCTTGTACAAACAAAAAATATCACCGAGAGGGTAACGAATCCATGGATGGTTAATCCCAATAATACAGTTACAAAATAAAGTCCTAATTGACCAACAATCTGACTAATGTCTTTGATCTCGATCAATTTTGATGTAACCAAAAACATCACACCAACAGGAGAAAGCCTGAAAAAAGTAAACAAATTAATCTGAAAAAAAATTCTAATCACATTATAAATTCCTGCAGGGTAACCCCATACCGGATTCACAAAAAAATAAACAATAATTTCAACGATTTTTTATAAACTTACACAACTTGTTGCACATATACAAAAAGTACGCCTTAGATATTTCGCACCAACTTTTTTTTTGAATAGTTATCGCATTTTCATTCTTTTTTGATTTTTAATATTTTCTGCGAAGAAAAAAATCAGAAAGCCGAAACAAAATTCGAGACGAGATTCGAGACAAGATTCGAGGCGAGATTCGAGACGAGGTTCGAGACGAGGTTCCAGGCGAAATTCGAGACAAGACTCGAGACTCCACAACCCTTTTTTAGGCGCATGTCGCTTAATTTAACTAATTTTTTATAATAAGTTGTACCGTTATATAAAATTGACCAGGAAATACGAATTTTGTTGCTCGAATCACTTTCCAACAAATTTTATAACTTGAATTTCCCAAAATTATCCGAATCGATTTTTTTCGTGTATTTTTTTGTTTATACTCTGAAGAATCCTATTTTTATTAAAATTTTAAAACCATTGGGCGTTTGTACAATATAAAAAATTAATGTTTTAAAATTATTTTTATTTACTGTATTAGGAAAAATATTACTTTTTAATTTTTTAATTGAGGATTAATATTTAGTTTAGTGAACAAAAAATGGACACAAAATGTATTTTTTGACACAATTAAAATTAAAATCTTCAAATAAAATTTCTTAAGATTCCTGGGAACATTTTTAATTATTTTTTATTTTGAAAAATAAATTTAATGAGACAATTGAAGAAGATTTCAAACCATTTCAAATGATTACCTAAAATTTTGGAAAAGAGTGTAGAAGATTTTAAAGACATTTTTTATTTATGCAGAATTTTTTTTAATTTTGGGAAAAATTCTAATTACTTTAAAAGACTATTCAGAAGGTTCAGAAGTTTTGAGAAGAATCAGAAATTATTTGAAACTTGTAAAGATTTCAAAATTAAAAAAATATATATTTTTGAAGATTTCGAAAGGTTTTAAGAGAATCAAAAAATGTTCTTAAAATTCGTAGGAAAATTTCTGATTTTTTATTTTGAAAAATTAATTAAAAATAATGTACAGAAAATATGTAAAAAGGGTTTTTAAACCGCTTCGAAAGATTACCAAAATTAAAAAAAAAAGAATCCGGAAGAATGTAAGTCAATTTTTTAAATTAACCCCGAAGAATTTTTTTAATTTTTATAAAAATGCGAATTATTTTAAAAAACATATAGAAGGTTCAGAAGTTTTAAAAAGATTTAGGAATAACTTAAAATTTGAATATATTTCAAATAATTTAATCAATAACGTAGATTTTTTTAGATTTATAAAGATTAGAATCTTTTTAAGAATTTTTAAGATTTTAAGAGATTCAAAAATTTGTCTGAATATTTCTGGAAAAATTTGCAGTAATTTTTTTATTGAGAAAAATTTATTTTTAAATATAATTTAAAAAGATCGCAACATATTTAAAATAATTTTAAAAACTTTGAAATAAATCGAGTCAGTTATCAATATTTTTAGGAATTTTAGAAGTTTTAAAGAGATTACAAATATTTTAAATTTTGAAAAGAACTCTGAAAATGTATAGAATATTTTTTTATTGATTCCGAGCTCCTAAAAGTCATGAATATTTTTTAGATTGACTTGAATTTTTCGTAATCGATTGTGAAATCCTGTATAAATAATTTTTTTTGAAGTTTCGCGAGAATTTTAGGAAAATAAAAAGTTTTAAAGAAAATTGTTTTATTTTACAAGAATTCACAAAATATTAGGAAGAATTCAAGTCAATCTAAAAAATATTCAGGACATTTAGGAGCTTGGAATTAATTGAAAAATGTTTAATACATTTACGCAAATATTTTAAAGTTTTAAAATATTTTTAATATCTTCGAAACTTCTAGAATTTCTAAAATTTTTTTCGACATTTTTAAATTTCCGTGAAATATTAATTTCAAAAAATTATTTCAATTTTTCTAGAAATCTTAAGACAAATTTATTTATTTCTTGAAAACCTTCAAGATTCTACTTTTTTTAAATTTTGTAATCTTGCGAGATTGAAGAACTTTGCAAGTTTAAAATCATTTCTGAAATTTTTTCAACATTTCTAAACCTTCTAAATACTCTTTTAAAATTTTAAAAATGGCATTCAAATCTTGAGGATTCTTTTTTGACTATTTATGAAATGTTAAATATTCTCCTAAAAATTAATTTTTCGAAGTAAAAAATCATTTAAAAATGTCCCTAAGAATCTTGAGATAATTTTTTCATTCTCTTAAAATCTTTCAAAATTCTTGAAAAGCTTATTTTTTAGAAATCTTTAAAAATATACATTTTGTTTTGAATTTGTGGAAATATTGTCAAATTTTAAATTATTATTGAAACTCGATTTTTTCGCTTGAAACTTTATGATCTTGTAAAATTGAAAGTTTTGGAATTAAAATCGTTTATACCATTTTTAGAAATTTTAGAAAATCATTTTAAATGTCTTGAAATTTTTCTTAAAAATTTAAATTTATTTTTCAAAATAAAAACTCATTAATAACTTATTTATCTTAATATACCATAAAAAATTGATAATAATAACTAGTTAAATAGTTATTCGAAATTTTTATTTTGCGTTAAAAATTATTTATAACCTCGAATGGACGTAGAAAAACAGTACAAATTATACAAACCTTTCTTTTTTTCTTTGTCCAAAATATTAAAAATCGAAAAACATTTAAAATTCGATAACTCTTTGAAAAAAAGGTTATCTCGCAAAATATAGCTTATAATAAATTAAATAATTAAATAAATTAAAATATAATTTTTTACCAGATGACCCAATTTGTAATAACCATCATGGCTTCTGCTAAAGCATTAAAAAAATCTAAAAGTGGTTTTGCTTCAGGTCCCATTTTAGCAATAGTAATACCAAATATTATGCTAAAAATTACAAGACCCAGAGTATTTGTACTACTCGAGTGGCTGAACTTAATGTCATATTCGTAAAACGTTGTGTTAGCTGAAATTTCATAAAAAAAATTATAATTTCAAATTAAACTTGCTTATTTCTTTCAAAATATTCAGGGTTGCTACAAGACCTGGAAGACCTGAAAGACCTGGAAAATTCATGGAATAGTAAAAAAGTTTTGAAAAACCTGGAAAATAAATGGAAATTAGTAAAAGTGACTGAAATTTTTTTAGGCGCACTTAATTAAAATTTTTAAATAATTTTAAAAGTATTTGATGAAGAATTTGTAATTTCTGAATTCATACGAATTTTTATTTTTTATTTATAAAAATAATATGATCGAGGGTTTGGCAAATTTTTCATACGTAAAGTTTTTACTATCAAAAAGCAATCACAAATTAGAAATTAAAAACATTTCTCTATTTAGAATTCTTTGAAATAGTGCGAACATGTTTTTTTTTATTGAGGTAGATGTGCTCATTTTAGAAACAAAGTTTGCATTTTACTTAATAAAGAAAAATATGATTTTTTTTCACATTTTGAAAAAATTATAAATTAGGTAGACATTTTGTTTTTATTTTTTATTATTGTTTACTAGAAAAAGCTGTACATTAAAAAGTTCGCCTTGATTTTTGAACCAATAGGGAAATTTGTATGAATTTTTAAAATTTGGAATTTAAAAAAAAAGATATATATATACCCACCATGTTTTATCTCTTAGCTGAAACGATTCAATTAATTTTAACATTTTCACTCCGCCCTATTGTGAAATATTTGAAATCTTTCAGAATCTCTGTAAAAAATTTGTAATCTTTGTAAAAGCTTTTGAAATCTTTTAAGATCTTTTGAGACTTTTTGAAATCCTGGAAATATTTTGAAAGCTTTGAAATCTGAAAAAATCAGTTAAATCACCTTAAGGTTCGGAAATCTTAAAAATTTTTGTGAAATCTGAAATATTTTGAAATATATTAGAATCTTTATGAAACCTTTGAAATATTTTGAAATGTTATGAAATATTTTAAAATCTTTGTGAAACTTTCGTTGGATCTTTAAAAATTTGGTGAAATCTTTTGAAATCTTTGTTAAATTTTCTTGAAATATTAAAAAAACTTAAAAAATATTTTAAAATGTTTAAAATTTGGTGTGAAATATTACTTAAATCTTTAAAATTTTGGTGTAATCTTTGGAAGTCTTTTGAAATGTTTATGAAACCTCTGTGAATTTTTCAAATCTAACAAAATTTTTTTAAAATATATTATATTTTTGTAAAGTCTTTTAAAATATTTTGAAATCTTTGAAATCTTAAAATACTTAATGAAACCTTTTAAATCTTCCGAAATTTTTTTAAATATTTATGAAAACTTTTTGAATTTATTTTAATCTTTCTGTAATCTTTGAAATATTTTTAAATATTTGTGAAATCTTCGAAATATTTTGAAATATTTTTGAAACCTTTGAAGCCTGCAAAAACTTTGAAAGCTTTTGAAATCTTTATGAAATCTTCCTTAAATCGCAAAAATTTTTGTGAAATCTTTGAAATATTTTGAAATATATTAAAATATTTTCGAAACCTTTGAAAACTTTGTGAAATATTACTTAAATTTTTCTAAAACCTTGGTAATCTTTTGAAATCTTTATAAAATCTGTCTTAAATCGCAATAAATGTTGTGAAATCTTTAAAATATTTTGAAATATATTAAAATATTTTTGAAACCTTTGAAATATTTTGAAATATTTTTATATCTTCGTAAAATCTTTGTAAAAGTTTCCTGAAATGTCTAAAAAAAGTTTAAAATATTTTGAAATCTATGTGAAATATTACTTAAATCTTTTTAAAAACTTTGTAATCTTTCGAAAACTTTTAAAATCTTTTGAGTTTTTTTAAAAATCTTTTTGAAATCTTTTAGAAATCTTAAATTCTTTAATTAAATCTTTTAAATCTTCCGAAATCTTTGTGAATTCATTAAAATCTTTATGGAACCTTTAAAATTATTTGAAATATTTTGAAAATTTTTTTAATCTCTTAGAAACCTTTGCAATCTTTGTGAAAACTTTGAAAATTTTTTGTGAAATCCTTGAAATATTTTGAAATATATTAAAATCTTATTAAAACCCTTGAAATTAAAAAACTTTTAATCTTTGTGAAATCTTCGTCAAATCTTTAAAATTTTGGTGAAATCTTTGAAATATTTCGAAATCGTTGCTAAATTTTCCTGAAATATTAAAAAGGGGTTTAAAAATATTTCGAAATCCTTTGGAATCTTTATGAGATCTTTGTGAATCTTTGAAATCTGTCGGAATCTTTGTCAAATATTTTATATCTTTGTAAAGTCTTTTGAAATCTTTTAAAATCTGTTGAGTTTTTTTGAAATCTTGTAAATATTTTGAAATTTCTGAAATCTTAAAATACTTAATTAAATCTTTTAAATCTTCCGAAGCCTTTTTAAATGTTTATGAAATCTTTGTGAATTCATGTGAATATTTCTGAAATCTTTGAAATATATTGAAATATTTTGAAATTTTTTGAGATTTTTTAAAATCTTTTAGAAACCTGTGAAATCTTCGAAATATTTTGAAATATTTTTGAAACCTTTGATGTCTTTGTTAAAACTTTGAAATCTTTCGAAATCTTTGTGAAATCTTCCTTAAATCGCAAAACTTTTTGTGAAATCTTTGAAATCTTTTGAAATATATTAAAATTTGTTTGAAATCTTTGAAATATTTTGAAACCTTTGTGAAATCTTCGTCAAATCTTTGTAAAATTTTCCTGAAAGATCTAAAAAAGTTTCAAAAAATTTTGGAACGTTTTGAAATCTTTATGAAATATTACTTAAATCTTTAAAAAAAAATTGTAATTTTTTGAAATCTTTAAAATTTTTGTGAAATCCTTAAAATATTTTGGAAATTTTTGTAATCTTATAGAAACCTTTGAAATATTGGTGAAATCTTTAAAATTATTGTGAAATCATCGAAATATTTTTGAAACCTTTTGAAGTCTGTTGTCAAAACTTTGAAATCTTTTGAAACATTTTGTGAAATCTTCCATTAATATCAAAAATTTGTTTGAAACCATTGAAAAAAGTTTTAAAATATTTTGAAATGTTTTAAAATCTTTGCGAAATATTATTTAAATCTTTTTTAAAATGTTGCAATCTTTTGACATCTTTTGAAATATTTGTCAAATCTTTGTGAATCTTTGAAATCTGTTGTAATCTTTGTTAAATATTTTAAATCTTTGTAAAGTCTTTTGAAATCTTTTTAAATATTTTGCAATTTTGTTGTTGAAATTTTGGAAATATTTTGAAATCTTTGAAATCTTAAAATATTTAATAAAATCTTTTAAATCTTCCGAAATCGTTTGAAATATTTATGAAATCTTTGTGAAACCTTTGAAGTCTTTGTAAAATTTTTGAAATCTTTTGAAATCTTTGTGCAGTCTTCCTTAAATCTAAAAAATTGAAATCTTTGAAATATTTTGAAATATATTAAAATCTTTTTGAAGCCTGTGAAATATTTTAAAATATTTTAAATCTTTGTGAAATATTCGTCAAATCTTTAAAATTTTCGTGAAATCTTGTAAAATCTTTTTTAAATTTTCCTAAAATATTTAAAAAAGTTTTAAAATATTTTGAAAAGTTTTGAAGTCTTTGTGAAATATTACTTAAATCTTCAATATTTTTGTGTAATCTTTAAAAATATTTTGAAATCTTTGTGAAATCTGTCGGAATCTTTGAAAAATATTTTATATCTTTGTAAAGTTTTTTAAAATTTTTTTAAATCTTTTGAGTTTTTTCGAACTCTTGGAAATATTTTTAAATCCTAAAATATTTAATCAAATCTTTTGAATCTTCTGAAATCTTTTAAAATATTTATGAAATCTTTGTGAATTCATTGAAATTTTTCTGGAACCTTTGAAATTATTTGAAATATTTTGAAATCTTTAAAATTGTTGTGAAATCTTTGAAATATTATGAAATTTTTTATAATCTTTTAGAAATCTTGGAAATCTTTATGAAAACTTTGAAATATTTGTGAAATCTTTCTTAAATATTCAAAATTTTTGTGAAATCTTTGACATTTTTTGAAATAGATTAAAATCTTTTTGAAAGCTTTGAAATATTTTGAAATATTTTAAAATATTTGTAAAATCTTGGCCAAATCTTCAAAATTTTGATAATATCTTTGAAGTCTTTTGAAATATTTGTAAAATTTTGTTGAAATATCTAAAAAAAAGTTTTAAAATATTTTGAAATGTTTTGAAATCTTTGTGAATCTTTGAAATCTGTCGGAATCTTTGTAAAATATTTTACATCGTAAAGTATTTTCAAATCTTTTAAAATCTTTTGAATTTTTTTTTTTTAATCTTGGAAATATTTTGAAATATTTGAAATCTTTGAAATCTTAAAATTATTAATCAAATGTTTTAAATCTTCCGAAATCTTTTGATATATTTATAAAATCATTGATGAATTCACTAAAATCTTCCTGGTACCTTTGAAATCTTTTCAAAATTTTGAAATATTTCTGAAATCTTTCCTAATTTTTTTTCAAGGTTTGAAATATTTTGAAGTATTTTGCAATCTTTAATATTTTTAAACATGATGTTAAATCTTTGTAAACTCCTGTAAATTTATTTAAATTTGTCGTGAAATCTTTGAAATCTTTAAAATAATTTAAAATAGTGTTTGGTTGTTGAAATCCTAATGCAATATTTGTAAATTCATTGAAATCTTTTTGAAATCTTTTGAAATATTCCTGAAATCCTGAAAAAAGTTTCTAAACCTTTTGAAATTTAAATTCTTGTGAAATATTTGAAATATTTAAAAATATTTTTGAAACCTTTGAAATCTGTTGAAATATTTTTAAATCTTTTTGAATCATTTGAAATCTTTGGGAAATCTTCATAAAATCTTAAAAAATGTTGGGAAATCTTTGTTAGTTTTTTAAATCTTTGTGAAAACTTTCAAGTCTTTGAAATATATTGAAATCTTTTGTGAAATATTCGTTAAATCTTAAAAATGTTTGTGAAATCTTTAAATTATTTTGAATCATATGAAATCTTTGTGAAAAGTTAGAAATCTTTTGAATTATTCATGAAATTTTGATTAAACCCTTGAAATATTAAAAAAAAACTTGGAACCTTTGAATGTTTAGAATTTTAGTGAAATCTTTAAAATCTTATGAAATCTTAAAATCTGATGTATACTCAAAAAAGGAGTAATCAACCTCTCAATATGAAAGTAATAATTCCAAAATTTAACAAAATTTTATATTAGTATTAATGAGAATTGTTTAGAATTCCACAATTGCGAAAAAGCCCTTTTGATTCACAGCAATTAATACTTGCATAAAAAATTGGTGATAAATTTGTTGACGATCTGTAGAATGTTTTGAAATTCATTTTACTTGAATTCTGTAGCAACCCTGATATTTTGAAATAGACACTTAAATATTTGAATCTTACCAGTCGCATTTTTCGGATAATGCAATTCTGTTCTGTCCTGCAATACGAATCACAAATTATAGTTTTTTAAAGACTATACGTATAAATTTTTTCCCATTTTTCCCTCTTTTCCCGTATTTAAAAAAATTTAGATTTTTTTCCTCCTGTTTTCAAGAAACATAACTTTTTCCTCGCTTTCAAGTTTTCACGTTTTTCGCTTAAATGAAAACTGAATTATTATAAATCAATAAGAAAATTCAATTATTTTTAGATAAAAGTCAATATTTTCTAAACATTCGTCTTTTCGGATAGAAAATTTGTTCTTTTTTGGATTGAAATCTCACGTTTTTTATGGAAAAATCGCTTTTTTTTGGTTAAAAAACTTCTTCGTTGAAAATTCCTATTTGGGTTAAAAACTGCAACTATTTTGGTTAGAAATTCCTATTTGCTGGTTGAAATTTGTACTATTTTGGTAGAAAATTCAACTATTTGTTTAAAAATGAACTTTTTTTATTAAAAAATCTAACAATTCGGTAGAAAATGAACTTTTTGTTGAAAATTTATATTTTCAGGTTCAAATTTTGTTAAAAAATAACTCTATTGTTGAAAATTCATATTTTCGAACAGCAAATTCACCTTTTTGGTTTGAAAAATTAATCTTTCTGTAGAAAATTAATTTTTGTGGGCGAAAAATTCCACTATGTTGGTTAAAATTCAACTATTTTGTTGAAAAATAACTCTAATGTGGAAAATCCATATTTTCGAAAAGAAATTCCAACGGCGTGTTTTTGGGTTAAAAAATCAACTACTTTCATTGCAGATACGTCTTTTTTGGTAGAAAATTCTTCTTCTTGGGTCAAAAATTGAAATATTTTGGTTAAAAATTAAATTTTTTTTTTCGAAAATTTAACTTTTTTATTGAAAAATTATATTTTAACGTTCAAAGTTAATTTTTAGATAGAAAATTCTTTTTTTGGGTTAAACTTTCAATTATTTTGGTTGAAAATTAAACTATTTTATTGAAAACTCGCCTTTTCGGCTTGAAAATGTAATCATTTGATGGAAACTTCAACTATTTGGTTAAAAATTAAATTTTTTGTTGAAAATTCAATCTTGGTGTAGATAATTCAACTATATTGGTTTAAAATTCAAATATTTTTTAGAAAAATAAATCTATTGTTAAAAAATTATATTTCGGGGTAAAAAATTAATATTTTTAGTTGAAAAATCCTTTCTTTCTTTGAAAATTTAATTATTTTGTTTAAAATCAATTTTCTTTTTTTTTGGGTCAAATATTAATTATTTTAGCAATAAATATAACAATTCCATTTTTTTAAATTAATCTTTTTAGTTAAAAACGCATCATTTTGCTTGAAAATTAAATTGTTTGGTTAAAAATGTATCTATTTTGTTGACAATGCAATATATTTCTAGTTGAAATTTCCGGAATTTAAAGCGTTTTTAATTTAATTCAATATGACAGAAGCATTAATTTTATTTACACAAAATATTTAATTATTCAACACATGTTTAGCGTTCACTTACTTGTTGGATACATGCTTCCACCAGATTCGTCGGAAATATGTTTCTGAAAAAAAAATTTTATCTTTGTATAGAGCAGAGTAGAATCTAATTAAAAATTTAATAAAAAATATATTTTAAGAAAATATATCTACCTTACTAAATCCATCAACGTATCTGTAGTCGTAATATTATGTTGCACATTTAATTTTTCTGACTGATAAATTTTGCAGGCTTCCTGTATTTCAGTTGTTGTATCATATTTCAGAGAAATATTTCTTATTAGCTCTTGGGATTGAGTACAACCCGAATTTCTGAAATCACCGGGACGAATTGTTAAGACCAAAAATATACCCAAAATCACAGCACTTATTGTTGTCGTAGCGTAATAGTATATCGACCGCCTACCGATCTTTCCTAAAAATTGTAAAAATTATTATAAGATTTTGAGATAATATTAATATTAACTCAGATTTATTCAGGTATCACAGCAGTTCATCAGTTAAATTCTAAAGAAAATTGGCGATTTTTTCTTTAAAAAAAATTAGATTTAAAAAAGGGGGACTTTTTTTCTTCTAAAAATACGAGCGTAATGAACAAAAATAAAAAGGCAGCGATTTGCCGGATTAAAATTGCGGCTTTCTAGCCGCGGCCGCCCTTTCCTCACTGCCAGATTCGTATCGCGGCTTCAAATCCCACGCTACTGGATTCATACCGCGTCTTCCTTACCCACGCTGCAGGATTAATACGAGGTCTGTTAAAAAAATACGCAGATTGAGGTCATAAAAAAATGTACTTTATTTGGAAGTTACACGTCTGGGTCTCCTTCAAAATACTCTCTTCCCCAACGCACACACTTATCCTAACGGTGTTTCCACTTGTTGAAACAGTCCTGGTAATCTTCTTTTGTGATGCCTTTCAGCTCCTTCATCGCATTTGCCTTAATCTCTTAAATCGTCTCAAATATTCTTCCTTTGAGAGGTTTTTTTTAGTTTTGGGAACAAGAAAAATTCACAAGGAGCAAGGTCAGGTGAGTATGGAGTTTGGGGAAGAACATTAATCGAGTGTTTGGCCAAAAACTCACGAGTTCTGAGTGAGCTGGAGCGTGGCACAAATTTCACAGTGACGCGGTGCATCTTCAATTTTTCGGTCAAAATCTCGTAACAAGATCCAACTGATATCCCACATTCTTCGGCAAGCTCCCTAATGGTCAGACATCTATTTTCGCGCACCAGGGTGTTAATTTTGTCAACGTGTGGGTCGTCAGTTAACGTTGAAGGACGCCCAGGACGCTCATCATCGTCAATCGACTGTCGGCCACCCTTGAAACGTTTATGCCACTTGAAACATGCAGTACGGTTCATGGCAACATCACCGTAGGCCATGTTGAGTATGGCAAATGTTTTAGTTGCAGATTTCCCGAGTTTCACGCAAAATTTCACAGCAATTCGTTGCTCTTTCGGGCTGTCCATTTTACAATCCGACAAACAAAAAAAAACACTCTTTACTTAAAACCGTGTAGCTTATCAACAAATGAAGATATCTGCGACTGGAATACCGCGTTTTAAACAGCTGATCTGTACGAACTTAGCGACACCAAGCGGATTCTCCCGAAACCAACTATAGCCGCGAAATTCAAACAGTCCGCATATTTTTTGAACAGACCTCGTCCAGCGGTCTTCCTTCCCTCGCTTCTGGATTAATAGCGTGACAATCCTTCCTTCGCTATCGGATTCATACCGCGGCTTCCTATTCCACGCTTCTGAAATAATACCGCGGCCTACCTTCCCTCACAGCCGAATTCATACCCCAGTTTCATATTCCCCGCTGCTGAATTGATACCGCGGCATTTCTCCAATCGCTGCCGGCTGAATACTCCGACTTCCTAACATACGCTTCTGGATTCATACCGCGGCTTCCTATTTCACGCTACTGAATTAATACCGTGGTCTTCCTTCCCTCGCTGCCAGATTCATACCGCGGCATCCTATCCCACGCTGATGGATTAATACTGCGGCGTTCCTTCCCTATTTAGCAGGATTCATACCGCGGCTTCCTATTTCACGCTTCTGGATTAATACCAGGGTTTCCCTTTCCTCACTGCCGAATTTGAACCGCGGCTTCCTATCCCACGCTGTTAAATTAATAGCGTGACCTTCTTTCAATCGCTGCCCGATTAATATCCCGGCTTTCTGTCCCACGCTGCTGGATTGATACCGTGGCTTTCATTCCCTCGCTGCCGGATTCATTTCGAAACTTCCTAGCGAACGCTGCCAAATTCGTAAAGCGGCTTTCTAATCCACGATTGTGAATTAATACCGTATTCTACCTTCTCTCGCTGACGAAATTAAACCGTGGCTTCCTATCACCCACAGTTGAATTAGTACCGCGGCCTTTCTTCAATCGCTGACACGGATTAGCTACTGGATTAATAACGTAGTCTCCCTTCCCTCGCTGCCAGATTCATGCCATGGCTTCCTAGCCCACGCGTATGTAATAATACCGCAGCCTTCCTTTCCTCGCTGCCGGATTAATTCCACGGCTTCATAGTCCGGCTGCACTAGAACTCAGTCCCGCGGTCAGAAAAACGCTCGAACTCAGTCCCGTGAAGAGACTGCCCGGAGGGAAATGGACAACTTGTCCAGTACGTATTTGTTATTACTAGTGAATAGACGTTAGTATTGTGAGCGATAGTGTAGTCAGCCTATTTAGCATCCCGCTTTTCCCGTCAACAATGGAATCCGTGAGTAAAATTCAGTCAATGGTGAGTGAGAGAGGCAGAGATTTGGTCGTTATTAACGGCTACAAGTTCCGCTTTCATAACTTTTTTTAAGTTTAGTGATATTGTTAGGCATGATTGACAATATATGTTCCCCAACTTTTTTTAAAACACGCTAGAATAATAATAATAATGCTGCCAGTCCTAAGCTTGGAATCTATTGTGCAAGTAAGTGTGAAGGGAAAATGTTGGAAAACAGTTGGAGTGAGAGAGAGACTTGACTCCTTCGGACATATTTCCTCTCTCTCTCTCACACTTACGCGCGCTCATTCTCTCCTCTTACGGTGGTACGATAGGGTCGCCAGTAGTGGGGGAAAGAAGGAACGGAGGAGAGAGCGCCGCTGGACTGAATTTGGCACTGAATTCGAGTACAGCCGCTTTCCTGAATTCTGACCGCGGGACTGGGTTCGAGTGCACCGCATAGTCCAAGCGTCTGGATTAATACCGCATTCTCTCTTGCCTCGCTGTCAGATTCAGCCTGCGGCTTCATATCCCACGCTGCTTGATTAATACCGTGGCCTTCATTCCCTCGCTACTGGATTCAGACCGCGACTTTCTAGCCCACGCTGCCGGATACATACTGCGGCCTCCCTTCCCTCGCTGCCGAATTCATACCGCGTCTTCCTATCCCAGGCTGCCGGATTAATACCGCGGCCTTCCTTCACTCGATGCAGGATTAATACCCCGGCTTCGTATAGCTGTGGGAATAATACCGCGGCCTTCATTCACACGCTGCCGAATCAATATCCCGGCTTTATATCCCACGCTGCCGGATTCATACCGCGGAATCCTATCCCACGCTGTTAAATTAATACCGCGACCTTTCTTCCCCCACATACAGATTTATACCTCGGCTTCCTATCTCCTGCGGCTGGAATAATATTACGGCCGTCTTTCTCTCGCTGCCGGATTCATACGGTGGCTTCCTAGCCCACGCATCTGGATTAATACCACGGTCTCCCTTTCTTCGCTGCCGGATTCATATCGCGGATTTCTATTCCACGCTGTTGAGTTAATACCGCGGGCTGCTTTTGCGCGCTGCCAAATAAATAGTGCAGCTTCTTATCGCGCGCTGCTGGATTAATATCGCGACTCTCCCTACCAGCTGTTGGATTGATACCGAGCCTCCCCCAATAACTTTTTGCCCACCGGCTCCTGGATTAATACTGCGGCTCACACATATACACCATTATATATTAATGGAACTTATTGAACCATCCACAATTTGTTGACACGCTATACGTCCAAATAGTCTGGACTACGACCCCTTCCATCCCAATAACATCAAAGGGGTTCGTATCAAATTTTATAACGAACCAAAAATATTGTTAGCAAATAAAATTTGATTAAAGAATGAAATTATATTTATAAATTAAATCTAATAAGAACGAAAGTAGCTTAATTATGTATGAGATGATTTGTTACCTCTTTTAAGAGACTATTGACTTAATCACTTGAAATTTTCATTTTTCTATTTTTTGTTTTGAAAACGAATGTATCAGGAGTCTTTATAAATATTTTTGTTTAAAATTTAAAAAGTACACTAGGACCTTTTAACTCCATACAGCTCGGGGCTCTGTATTAAAGAACATTTAAAAAAATAATTTTACATTGCATTGCAGTTTTTGGATCGTATGAACAATAAATCGAGAAACATAATCACGAGTAACCTCAATATTTGAATGCACATATATTTAGAATGGCCAAGAATACAAAATTTAAGAAACTCCAACAAGAATATTAGACGTTAGACGTTATTTTTAAAAATTATTTTATAGGCAATCTATCTTATTTGTTTGTATCCAAAAATAAAAAACTTTAAAAAGCCCAAAAATAATCTTAAATATTTTTTTTCATATAATATTTTATCTCAGATAAAAAAATATCTTTGGGACTTTTAATCAACCGACATCGCGATTGCTCAAAAAATAGTTGAACCTTTTCAGGCAAATATTTTTTTCAAATAACAGAATTTCTTATTTAAGTAATTTTCCTGACATTATGATGTTTTAAGACGTTAGGAATCAATAAAAAGGGTTGATATTTTTTATAAATTTCTGAATTAAATATGGTGCAAGAGAATAGATATTGGCGCGCATTTTTGAATATCATGTTTCTATTTGAAAAGGCAACTAAAGCTTTAAAAAAAAGGGGGGAAAAATGGTTTAATTCTCAAATGTCAAGAGTATATTAGATTTTTATAAAAATAGAGGGGGAAGGGGAGAAATAGGGGGAAAAGGGGCGTAGGGGACTGTCTGTGATCCCTGATTATTTTTAAATTAGTGATAGCATTATTTAAACATTTTGTCACGTACCAGATAAACTTAAATCCAGATTACCAATAGCACTAATGATACTGGAAACTATGAGTGGCAATATGAGACCTTTTAACATCCGAAGAAACATATGCCCCGGAAAGTCAATGTACATTATTTCTCGTGGTGTGTATGGTTCTTTTGCAGTAGTTCGCAAAATAAAACCAAGTGCAATTCCAGCAATTACACCCACAACAGTTGAAAATGTAAGTGCATGTTTTGAGAAGCGTCTCTTGAAAGTGGCCGGTAACGCCATTTTTAATTGAAGACTTTGTACTGTAACATAAAAAAAAGTTTTTAAAAGTTTTTTTTAGAAAGTCAAAAAAATATTGAATTGTATTGTTATTACAGTCATTAGTTAGCTTAACATAGTCAGTAAAGCATTAGACGGGGGGGGGGGGGGGGGACAACTTCTAAAAATGTGGTCCAGCTATTATATCGAATTACTCTGAATCACTTCAGATTATTCCAGATTGCATAGGATTACTCAGGATTACATAAAATTATGGTGGATTACTCTTTTTTAACTATATTTTTTCGAATTTTCAATATTCAAGAAAATTCGTCTTTTTGGTTTCAAATCTGGTAGAAAATTAAACTATTTGTACAAAATTTACTTTTTGTTGGAATTTTGAATTTTTGGTTTGGAATTCAACTACTGTGGTAGAAAATTATACTATTTAGTTCAAAATTAATTTTTTCCTTTATTAGTTAAAAATTAAACTATTTGGTAGAAAGTTTATGTATTTTGTTGAAAATTCCTTTATTTGGGTAGATAATTAATCTTGTTTGTTGAAAAACAATTATTTTGTTTGAGGATTCGACTATTTTATTAAAAATTACAATTTTTTAGTTGATTTTTTTCAATTGAAAATTTAACGGTTCCCAGTCATTTCCCGGCTTTTCCCGGTCAGGTTTTTAAATTTTCCCGGTCAACTAAAATTAACATATTCATATTTGTCCGAAAACAAAAAAATTTACTTTTAATCATGACGTTCATTCTAGAAATTATTTAACACAAGAGAGAAAAAAATTTCAAAATAAATCAATTTAAAAATAAAATTATGAATTTTAACGAAAAAGTTGAATTTCTAATCAAAGGAGACCAATTTCCAACCAAATAGTTGCATTTTAAACTTGAAAAAAAATCAATTTACAACAGAAAATGTAATAGCTACATTTTTAGTAAAAAAAGTGTTCATCTTAACTTATGAATTTTCCACTAAAATTATAAATCCTCTACTGGAATAGTTGAATTTTTAAGAAACAAAAATGAGTTTTTAATTAAAAGAATGTATCTTTATCTGAAATGGTTGAGCTTTACAAAAAAAATTTTTACTAAAAAAAACTAAAATATTTAAGTTTTAAAAGAAGAAAATGAATATCTAACCAGAAAAGACGAATTTTCAACTAAAGAAGATCATTTTTCAACAAAAAATTGAATAATTAAATTTTCATTCAAAAAAACAATGTTACAAAAATGAATTTTTGACTACAAATTTTGTAACATTCATCTGGAATGGTATTTTCTATTTCAGTTTAAGAAAAAATTGTTTTCAACCCAAAAAAATCAAATTTCTAATAAAATAGCTCATTTTTCTACGGAAGAAATGAATTTTTAAATTATAAATATGATGAATCTTGATAAAAAATAATAATTTTTACCAAAAGAGTTTCTTTTTCAACCAAGTAAATTTATTTCTAACCTGAAAAATGAATTTTAACTAAACTGATGAATATTTAACTATAATACTTAAATTTTCAACAAAAAAGAAGAATTTTTAAATAACGAGATTAACTTTCAAATAAAAAAGTCAATTTTCCACGAAAAAAAAAGTTTTTTTTAAAACTAAATGCGTGAATTTTCAGAAAAATAAATAAATTTTCCAATTAAAAAAAAGTTACATCCAATTTGTTAAATTATAAACTAGAAAAGGTTAATTTTCAACTAAAAGTGGAATGGTTAAATTTTCAGTTGGAAAAGTTAACTTTCAACCAAATGATGATTTTTCAGCTGAAATATTTGACTTTTATACCTACCAGAAAGATGAATTTTTAACCAATAACAATAATTTTCGACAAAACAGAAGAATTTTGCACAAATTACATGAATTAAAAAATAATAATTTAATTTTTAAATAAAAAATATCAATTTTGAATCAAATAGTTTAATTTTTATCCGAAAAAGATAAAATTTCAAGCAAAAATAGAACAGGCGAATTTTACGCTAACAATTTAATTCTTAACCGAAAAAAATCGGATTTTCAGAAAAATCGTTAAATTTTTGGTAAAAAAAATTCCTTTTCATCCAAAGAAAAAACAAGTTTTCAATCAAATAGCTAATTTTTTAACAAAAGAAGTTAATTTTTTATCAAAATGATGAATATTAAATTGGAATAATTGAATTTTCAACCAAAAAGAAGAATTTTTGAACAAGGAGATTAACTTTCGAAGAAAAAAATTATTTTTGACCGAAAAAAGTCGATTTTCTATAAGAAAGTGTATTTTTTAAAACAAAATACTTGAATTTTCAACGAAATAAATGAATTGTCAATTTAGAAAGACAAATTTAGGTCCAAATTTTTATATTTTTAACAAGAAAAGGTCAATTTTCCATCAAAAATGGTACGGTTAAATTTTAATTTGAAAAAATTATCTTTCAACGAAATCGATGAATTTTTACCTAAAATGATGGATCTTCAAATCGACTACTTGAATTTTATACCTGCCAATTTCCATAAAAAAAATTCAACCAAAAACAGAATGGTTGAATTTTCCGTAAAAATCTATTTCTCTGAAAAAATGGATTTCCAAAAAAATAGTTGAATTTTATGCTGGAATATAAAATATAAAGTCCCAACGAAAAATGTAAAAAAAATTATATTACAATTCAGAAACATTTCTTTTTCGAAATACTGCTTCTGTTTTTTAAACTCCTTTCTTCTAAATCTCAGCTTTAATTCTTTTAAAATGATAATTATTTTTACTCATATTCCCTTCAGCTGTTTATAAAGTATAAATTACTTTTCTAAATCGACTAAAATAATTATTAAAATAATGAAAAGTTGAATTTTTAACCTACGGTTAGAAGTAAATTCCCGGTAATTTCCCGGTTTTTTCTCGGTCAGTAAAATTCAGTCATTTCCCGGTTTCTCGGTCTGATATTTTGGTTGAAAATTCAACTATTTGGTTGCAATTTTACGTATTTTTTTAAACACTTTTGTTGTTGTTGAATTCAACTAATTGATGATTCGTTTTTTTCGATGAAAACACATTTTTTTGAAACTGAAAATTTAAATATTCAATTTTTAGTTAACCTTTCTTTTTCATTTGAAAATTGAACTCCCTGGTAGGTAGATTCAACTTTCTTTTAAAAAATTCCTCTTTTTGGTTCTACAATTCAGCTCTTCGGTTAAATATGCAACTACTAAATTGTTTTTGTCGATAATATTGTTGTTTAATGTTTTGGAATTTTTCAGTTGTCCCGAGAATAATTTTATTATTCGGGAATTTGCAAATGCGGTAATATTATAAACAATTCGGGAATTTTCCAATTCGAGAATTCTATAATTCGGGAATTTTATTTTTCGAGATTTTCCAGGCCCGTGAAAAAATTTTACGAAACCGGGAAAAAACACGGAATTTTTTTCTCGATTAAAAGGACCACCCATACTTTATTTTTACTATCTCTTGTGAATTTCGCGATTAATTTTATAAAGATAAAGTCGAACCGTTTTACATGATGACTTATAAAGTGAAATTATCAAGGACAAGTTAGTGGGAGAAATGCTGGTGAACTGACTTTTAAATCCTGATATTAGACCGGTTCCTAAGATTATCAGGTATAGTTTAATCATGCTAAAGACACGTGCAGTGGAAACGATTGCAACACACTAAATCCCTGAGATATTATTTATCTCAAGTTGGATAAAAACGCTGCAAAAAATTCGAAACTAAAATTATCCGAACTCAGATAATTTTTACCACGAGGCGGATAAAAATTATCCGATTTACTGTGAACTGAAAAAATTTTCTGAATATATCAGTATTACTGAATTTAAAATTGTATTTCGAAGTATAATTTGAATTTTAGAAACTCAGAAGGTCAGATACGAAAATAGGAGAATAATAGAAAAATAAACTCTTTAAAAAAAATCAATGTAGGTAATATGTTGAATTTAATATACAGAGTTTTAAATTCCTAAGATTTCAAGTCGAAATATGTTGATTTTTCAACAGAAAAGTTAATTTTCAATTAAAGAATATGAATTTTTAACCAAATAATTTCATTTTTAACACACAGAAATAAGTTCTCAACTAAATAGATGAATTTTCAATAACAAATATTAAACCTCAACAAAAAACTTTGCATTTTAAATTAAAAAATTTAATTTTTTAGATAAAAAAAGACATTTTTCAGAGGACAGTTTTACTTTCACCCAAAAAATTTTTTTAAACGAAGAAAGTCTAAAATTCATCTTTTTTGTTTGAAAATTAACTTCTTTATTGAAAATTCAAGTGTTTTCTAAAAAGTCTCTTTTTGAGTTGGAAATTTAATTATTTTATAGAAAATTAATTTATGTTGTTAAAGTCATTTGTTTCAAAAATTCTTCTTTTTTCTTTAAATTTTTCCGTTTGGATTCAGAATTCATTATGTTGATTTTTCAACAAAAAAGTTAATTTTCAATAAAAGAAGATAGGAATTTTCTACCAAATAATTTCATTTTTAATATACAGAAATAAACTTTCAACTAAATAGATGAATTTCCAATAAAAAATATTAAACCTCAACAAAAAACGTTGCATTTTAAATTAAATAATTAATTTTTTTAGGTAAAAAAAAGGCATTTTTTAAAATTCAGTTTAATTGTCAATTTATTTTAAACAAAGAAACTATAAAATTCATTTTGGTGGAATAAAATTTGGTGAAAAATTAACTTCTTTGTTTAAATATTTAAGTGTTTTCTAAAAAAAATCGCCTTTTGGATTGGAAATTAATTTATTTGCTGAAAATTCCAATGTTTTCTAAAAAAATCACCTTTTGAATTGGAAAACTTCTTCAGTTTTCTTTAAATTTTTCCGTTTGGATTCAGAATTCATTATGTTGATTTTTCAACAAAAACATTAATTTTCAATACAAAAATTATTTTATTTTATTATTTATATTTTATAAAAAATTAGTTTATTTTGTTAGTCATTTTTTTCAAAAATTCTTCTGTTTTTTTTTTAATTTTTCCGTTTGGATTCAGAATTCATTATGTTTATTTTTCAACAAAAAAATTAATTTTCAATTTAAAAAATAGAAATTTTTCAACCAAATAATTTCATTTTTAATATGAAAAATTTTTTTAAATCTTTTAGAGGTCAGTTTAATTTTCAATTAATTTAAACGAAGAAAGTATGAAATTCATTTTGGTGGAATAAAATTTGGTGAAAAATTAACTTCTTTGTTAAAAATTCTTGTGTTTTCTAAAAAAATCGCCTTTTGGCTTGGAAATTAATTTACTTGATAGAAAATTAATTCATTTGGTTAAAAACTGTTTTTTTTTTGGTCGAAAATATCACTGTTTTGTTTAAAAATGATCCGTTTGGATTCAAAATTCATCTCTTATGGCAGAACAGTAATCTTTTTTGTTAAAAATTCCACTGCTTTGTTTGAAATTAGTCTTTTGGGATATAAATTAAATTTTCTTTTTGGAAAAAAATTAACTGCTTTGGTTGAAAATTCAACATTTTAGGGTGCAAACGAAATACTTTCTAAAAAACTGTCTTTTTACTTGTAAATTAAATTATTCTATTGCCAATTCAATTCTTTTTATTTGTGTGATTGCCTAGGTTGAAAATTCATCTGCCTAGGTTGAAAATTTAAATATTAGGTTAACAAAACAACCATTCTGTTAAAAATTTAATCATTTTGCTAAAAATTAATTTATTTTGTTAAAAAGCATTCTTTTTTCGTCGAAAATTCGACTGTTTTGTTTAAAATTTGTCTTTTTGAATTTAAAATAAATCTTTTTTGGTAAAAAATGAACTTTCAATCCGAAAAGTTGAATTCTCGAAAAAAATGTCAAGCTAAGAGAGACCAGTTTAAAAAAAAAAAAAAAAAAAAACAAGACTTTTCAACAAAAAAAGTGAAACTTTTCTATAGCGCCGATTTTGGGGCTGACGGTGCTGCGGCGCAACGTCGATTCTCGGAAGGGCTTTAGAAGGGAGGACTATTGAAGAGTTTCACTGTAGTTGAATTTTTCACCAAATAATTGAATTGTCAGAAAAAAGACAATTTTCTCCATCCATTGACTCCGTACTCTTTCCGGACTTCCCACAGTTTACTTCTATCTACCTTGTCAAAAAAGCTTTTTCTAGGTCAACAAATACACAGAAAACTTTTTTTCCTACTCTCAAACTGTTTTCTGTAATTCGCCTTAAGCTAAATATTTGTTCCGTACATGACCTTCCTGGCATTAACCCATTTTGGACTTCCCAAATATTTTCTTCTGTTATTTTCATTACCCTACGAATAAATATTTTTGAGTATATTTTACTTAAGTTGTGGTGTCGTATAGCTTCATCTCCAAATTGTCCCCTAAAATAGTCTCTAAAAGGCTCTCGTATCCCGTCTGCATCATATAGCATTTCCCCATTACTATTTCTCATGTTGACAAATTATGTACTTTTGTTTCCCTTCTTTTTTTATAAAGCAGTTTCTTGCTTCCTTCAAAGTCATTTTGTATTTTCTTCTCTTCTTCTGCTCTAATATGATTTTTACTTTCCTTAATTAATCTTTTGAGTATCCTCTTTTTGTGCCTGTAATAATTTATACGTCTATTTCTTTCCTCATCGCTAAGACTCGCGATGTTGACATTTCTCATCTTCGCTTCTTCCTTTGCTTTTTGGGCAGCATGCATTTCATCATTCCACCATGCATCACCAGACATTCTTTCTGCAACCGCGGTACCACACACTTCGACCGCGCATCTAACAATGATATCCCGTAACTTTGCCCAGGCGCCCTCTATATCTTTTTTTTATAAGGTCCTCCCATGTTGCCCTATTTATGCTTTCGAATATCTTATTTTGGAAATCTATTCGCACTTCCGGTTTCTGTAGGTTCTCCATTTTCATTCTCGTTTGTTTTGTTTTCTTGGTTCTCTTTTTTCTCTATCCCCGACCTAAGTTAATTTTGGAGATCAGAAGGTAATGTAACTCTCTTATTCTTTCATCCGCAACAACAAAGTCAATTATATTGTGGCTATTTCCTTTGGACGAGGTGTAAATGTGGATCATTTTTGTTCTTGGATCCCCGAAATTACCTAGTACTCTTTCTGTATCCTGATTTTGGATGCCCACCCATCCATTTATATCTCCTAGCAGAATTATTCTTTCAGTATGAACACAAATATTTATTGTGTCATTTAAAGTGTCTCAGAAGGCGTCTTTTACTTCTCTGGAATCCCTATCAACTGGCACGTAGCATGCTATGATAAATAATCTTTTGATTCCCACTTTCATTCTAGCCCACAGCAGTCCGGGAGATACGAAATCATGATCTCCGAGATGCTGCTTCGCTCTTTCATTTTAAATCAGACCTACTCCTTGCCTACCATGTGATTCACTATCTACTCCTCGCCATGTCTCAAATCCGCATTGCAACACCCCGTTTTCTATGTCTCTACTTTCGCATCCCTTTTTCTTTGTTTCAGTCACACATAAAATATCTAGTTTCCTTACGTGCATAGTTTCTCGTAATTTTTGATTCTGAATAATGATCAAATATTATGATTATTGTTAATTGATTTCGTTGATTTTTCACTGTAATCGGCCGTTGTTCTCATTCATATTTCTCGAGCCTTCACACAGATACGGACCGCTCAACTGTGTTGGAACGAGAGCCCTATCGCTACCTGTTTTGATGTGTGACGTGGAACGAAAAAACCAGCCTTTGGGCCGAAAATGAGTTTACACGAAGAAACGGATTAAAGACAAAGGAAGCTTCCTTTCTCTTGAATTCGCTTTTTCTTGGAAACTCATTTTCGGTCCCAAGACTGGTTTCTTCGTTCCACGTCACACATCAAGATTATTAAAATCGGCAAGGGGCAGCTAGGGTACCTTTCTTGTTAAAAGAATCGTGAATTTTCTACAAAAAAAAGTTCATTTTCAACAAAGAAATTCATTTTCAACCCCAAAAGGTAACTTTTTTAGCAACAAATATGATTAAATAAATAAATTTTATATACAAGAGGTCGAATTTTCAACAAATAGTTAATTTTCGTCCAAAATAGATGACTTCAACAAAATAGTTGAATTTTTATACGATTAAAGATGAATTTTTAACGAAAAAAGTAATAATTGATATCTCAACTTAAAAAATTTTAATTTGAGATAAAAAAAATTCTGTATAATTGAAGCTAAAAAAGCGTTTGTTATTGGAAGAATTAAAATTAGAAACACATACTTTAAACGAAATAATTTCGAATGATATAATTCAAAATCCAATCATTTAAAATTCAAATCAACGTAATTACACAGCCTTGAGTTTAAAAAATTTTGAAATCGAAAATTTAAATATTAAAAATTAAACATTTAAATTTGAAAGCTCTAAAGTAATAAAGTTGAACAATATTTACAAAAAGTTCTACATTTGATTGAAACTTGATTTACATCGAAAGAATATTTCTTCAATTATTTTTTTTTTTTTTACTTTTTACAATTTTACATTCACATTTCCTACATAAAACAGTACAGAAAAAAAACTTTCGATAACTTTTACATTCGTGTAATTAATTTCAAAAGTTTTAGAAATTAATTGTAAATGAAAATTGTAATAGTTGATATTTCAACCAAAACCCTTTTTAGCTTCAAATCAAAAATAATGAAAGTCAACCAAAAAATACGAATTTTCAATAAAACGGTTGACTTTACAGCAAAAAAAAAATACTTTTCAACAAATTGTTTAACTTTCAACAAAGTAGATTAATTTTTAACCAAAACTATGATATTTTAAAGGAGGTACATGAATTTTGAACTAAATAGTGGATTTGTTTACATTAATCCTAATTCTCTACCAGAAAACACGAAAATATGATATAATACATACATTTTTAACTAAGAAAGTAATTCAAATTTAAATTAAAGAAGATACGGTTTTAATAAAAAATGGAATAGGCAGATTTTCATTTAAAAAAATTAATTTTGAAAAACAAAAAAAAATCTAATTTTTAACTAAAATGAAGAATCTTTATCCAAAAAACTACTTTTAAAACAAATTGTTGCATTTTTTACATATTAGATTAATTTCTAACCAAAGAAAATGAATTCACAGTGAAAAATGTAATAGCTGATATTTCAACCAAAAAGATCATTTTTTGAACAAAAAATACGAATTTTCAACCAAAAACAGTTTACTTTTCAACTAAAAAATACAATTTTTTATCAGTACTGAACCAGTAAAATTTTAAACTTAAAAATTTTTCGATCCAAATGGATTCACTTTTTTGGTTAAAAATGAAACTTTTTGTTAAAAATTTGATTATGATTAAATATAAATTAATCTTTTTTCGCGATATTTAATAATTCTATGTTTGGTTGGAAAGTGATCGTTTATAAGTTAAAAATTTAACTATTTGGTAGAAAATCGTCGTTGGTTATCAATTACAATGTGCAACTTTAATAAATTAAAAAATTTTCCAAGATAGATTTTTATTTTTAGTCGTAAATTTTGAATTAAAATTGTTTTTTTTTAATGCAGTCTTAAAGACTTAAACAACTAAAAAATAATGCGTTTGAAAATTAATTTTTTTTCTAAAAACATTTTTATTTACTCAACTGCAAATAGGTATAAATTAATCAATTATTCATTAAATTGAACTGTACGTTAAGAATGAAAAAGTGAACAATAATTAATCCGTTCAAAATTTAAGAATTTCCAGATTTTTACGTTAAAAATTAATTTCGTAATAATATATTCATAATTAAAAATTAAGAAGATTCAAAATTAATTTAAAACTTGAAATGCTATTCGTACCGAAATTTCGGTGTAAATAGCCACGGCCTAATTTAAAACAAAATGTAGATTTTTGCAGATTTCGAACAAAGAATATACAAGCTTTTTAAGAATTTTGAAAGTTTTTAAAAGAATAAAAACATTTTCTTAAGATTTCTAAGAAAACTGAAAAAAATTGTATTTCAAACAAATATTTTCAGATAATATTTAAAAAGATTTAGACATATTTCCAAAATTTTCAAAAAAGAATCTAGAACATTGTAAAGAAAAATTTAGAAACAATTCGAATCATTTTAAAAGACAAACATTCAAAATGAATGAATCTTTAATTACAAATTTAAAAAATTGAAGAATCTGCAATCGTAAATCTGCAAAATTTAAAAAAATTATAAATAATTGAAATTGAAGAGTTTTCAATCTTGAAAATTTGCAATTAAAATTTTGTAATTCTGATAATTTAAATTCAAAATTTTTTCACTTTGCAAGATTTAAATTTGAAAAATCTTGACTTTTAATCTTCAAAATTATCAAAATTTAAGAATTTGGATTCATGCATTTTTAAAATTGAAGAGATTTCCATTTTAAATTTCAAAATTGAACAACACAACTATTATAACAAAATTTCAAAATAAAATCGTTTCAAATTTTATAAATTGTCAATTAACAAATCTTCAATTATAAATCTTAAAAATTGAAGAATTTTGAATTGAAAATCGTTAAAATCGAATAAATTTCAATTTTAAATCTTCAAAATTGAATTGCACGCCTATTACGAAAAATTCAATCTTAAAAATAGAAAAATTCTGAATTTAAAATCGTTAAAATGGAACTATTTTAAACTCACCTCAGAATTGAAAACACACTTTTTAAAATTGGCATCTTCCAATTAAAAAAAACCCTCCCTTCCAACTCAATAAAAATGCTAAAATAAAAAAAAATAACTTTTCCGCTGCTGAAAAAATTGAAAACGAAAATTTTATCCTTTGGATTTCGATAAAAATCTTTAAAAAGTACCAATTTAGTTTTATTAAAATTTATTTTATTACTAAAAATTGTTTGTTGAATATAACTTCGTGTAAATTTAACCTAATATTTTTTTTAATTAATAAATTTAATTAAAAATTGGTATTTTTGAGTCGAAAATTCATCTTTTTGGTTGAGAATTGAACTATTAATTGAAAATTCGTATTTTGCGGTAGAATTTTAAGTGGTTCGAAATTAATTTTTTATCTGCAAATTTAACTATTCCATTTTTGTTTGAAAATTTATCCTTTATGAGTAAAAAATTCAATTATTTGGTAGAATATTGATCTATTTCATTGAAAATTCTTCGCTTTTGGTCAAATTCAAATTTTTGAAGAAAAAAAAATTTCTTTCTTACTGAAAATCAATTTTTTTTAATGGAAATTTTAACTATTTCATTATTGATACAGAAATGTCTAATTTTAGATATTGCCGATTACTGTTGAAATAATTTTCTGGAGAAAAGACAAAAAATCAGCCTTTGCCCGAATTTTAAAAAGGAACGACACTTTTAAAATCCGGGCCGATGCAGATTTTTCTCATTTCTCCTGAAACCTATTTCATAAGTAGTCGGCAATATCTAACATCGGAAATTTTCGTATCGAAAATGAAATCGTCCAATTTTCCATTAAAAAAATTGAACTTTTGTTTGAATTTTGTGGTTTGAAATTTTGTGGTTGGTTGGATTAAAATGAACTTTTTTATTAAAAATTTACCTTTTTGGGTTGAAAACTCAGCTGCTTTATGACTGATAGGAGAATTAAAAAAAAATCTTATGATTTTTATTATTATATTCAGTACTTACGTGGCATCAAAAAGGAAAATCCTTAGTTTTCTTTTAATAGACTTTCCCGTTAAAGAATTATAATTTTATAATTTTTTCATAAAAGCTTCGAAATTTTTGAAGTTGTTATTTTGGGGACAACAGGTCGAAGAATGATTTTTTTTACCTCACCTTATGTGCATTTCATGATATGATCTCCAGGGGCTTTAACACAAAGTCTACTTATCAAGTCTAATTTTATGCATATCAGTTTGAAGTTTTGTAGACACAAATGTAAGGAGATAAAGATCCTTTGAACTCTAAATAAACACTGCCATTCGAACCTTCTTTTAAATGGAACACATCAAATTCCCAGTCAATTCCCAATTTTTTTCTTGACCCAAAACAAATATTTCGGGACCATTAAATAATTTTTTTTTATTTTGAAGCTGAAGTAATCATTTAAAGTAATCTAATTAAAACTAGACTTCAAATTAAAAAACTCAAAATGTAACACTTTTGAATTAAATAATTTTTAATTTGAAGGTTAAATAAATAATTAAAATTTTTAAAATTTAAATTTTGAAGCCGATTGTTTTTCTTTTGAAGTGCTTAAACAAATAAAAAATAAACTGCAAATTAAAGAACTGAAAATGTAACACTTTTGAATTTTAAACTATTAAATTTGAAGGTTAAATAAATAATTAAAATTTAAAAAATTTAAATTTTGAAGCCGATTGTTTTTCTTTTGAAGTACTTAAACAAATAAAAAATAAACTGCAAATTAAAGAACTGAGAATACGATTTTTTTGAATTTTAAACTTTCAAGATTGAAGCTTAAAAAACTTTAAATTTAAAACACTATTTAATTGAACAGTTTTAAATTGAATGCAATTACATTCCGAAATTTTTAACTTTTATATCATTTCTAAATGTTGAAAACGATATATTTTTGAAGCAATTTTAAGTTTAAAAAATAAAAAATTGAACGACCTAAAATTTTTGTTGTAAAAAATCCCAGTCATTTCCCAGGTTTTTTCGACTTTAGACAAATTTTTTACGATTATTAAATTTTTTAAAATTTTTTCGCTGAAATTTCTTCTTTTGAAGTACTTAAAAAATCAAAACTCAAACGCAAATTGAAGAACTGAAAATTATTGGATTTTTACCAAAAAAGATTATTTTGAAAACAAAAATGAAATAGTTTAATTTTTAGTTAAATAACTTAATTTTATACAACAAAACACAAATTTTTAAACAAACAAAATAATTTTAAACTAAACTAATGAATTATCAACCAGAATACATTAATTTTAAACCAAAAGGATGAATTTTTCAAATAGAAGATTATTTACAAACAAATAGATAATTTTTTTACCAAAAATGGAAGATCAGAATTTTCAGTTGAAAAAATTAATTTTCAATCAAATATGTTATTGTGAATTTTCAACTAAAATGATGAATTTTTAACTGAAATAGTTTACTTTTAAACTGAAAATTTTGTTTTTAACCAAGAAGATTAATGTCCAAACAAGAAGATTAATTTTTAAACAAAATGATTATTTTTCGAAGAAGATCTATTTTCTATCAAAAATTTAATAGTTAAGTTTTCAGTTAAAAAAATTAATTTTCAACCAATGAATTTTTAACAAAAATTACGAATCTTCGATTGGAATAATTGAATTTTAAATCAAAAAGATGAATCTCCAACCAAGAGCATTAATTTTTATAAGCAAAAAATTTGTAAGTGAAAAAGAAAAATTGAAGATTAATTTCAACCAAAGAAAATGAATATTCAACAAAATACATACATAAATTTTCAAATAAAAAAGATGAATTGTCAACCAAAAAAGGAATAGTTAAATTTTTAGTTAAAAAAAAGTATTTTTAAACCAAAAAAAAAGATTTTCAAATAAAATAATGAATTTTGAATTGGAATAGTTGAATTTTCAAACAGGAAGATTAAATTTGATCAAAAATACGAATTTTCAACAAAACACATTAAATTTTTTTCAAAATTTAGAAACAAAAATCAATACTAAAAAAATTAGGATACTAGAAAAATAGAGCAAAACAATTAATATCAAATTTCTTCTAAGATTTATCTGGTAAAAACCATAACATAAAAAAGTATGTAAAAATATAAAATACATTAATGTTCAATTAAAAAAGGAATAATTAAATTTTCACTTAAAAGCATTATTATTCAACCAAAGAAATGAATTTTTAACTGAACTACTTGGATTTTTAACAACAAAGAGGAATTTTCAAACAAAAAACTGAATTTTCAAACAAGAAAATCAATTTTCTACGAGGAATGAGATAATTAAATTTTCAGTCAACGAAATTAATTTACAACCAAGCTGATGATTTTTTTTAATAAAAGGGTGATTTTTCAACTTGAATAGTTGAATTATAAACAAAAAACAGGATTTGACAAAAAAAAACAACTTTCAAGAAAATATGACTTTTCAACTAAAAAGATAATTTTTCAACCAAAGAAGGGATGTTTAAATTTGTAGTTTAAAAATTACTGTTAAACCCAAAAGATGATTTTCCACTAAAATGATGAAATTTTAACTGTAATATTTGAATTTGCAACCAAGAAGATTAAATTCAACCAAAAAAGACGAATTTTCAACAAAATAAAATTTTGTTCCACAATTGAAAAGTAAAAATCAATATTAAAAAAAAATTGATTTTAGACCAGAAGAAAAAAAATGAATAACAATTTATTTCATATATTTTATCTGGTCAAACGCACCACATAAAATAATAAAAATAAATTTAAAAAAAATACTTGAATTTTCAACAACAACAAAAAACAGTCAACGAAATTAATTTTCAACCAAGCTGGTGCATTTTTTTACCAAAAGTGTGAATCTTCTACTGGAATAGTTTATTTATAAACCAAAACGAGGAATTTTCAACTAAGAAGATAAATTTGATAAAAAAAAAGAATTTTCAAGAAACAATATGATTTTTCAACTACAGAAGAAAATTTTTCAACCAAAAAGGGATAGTCAAATTTCCAGTTAAAAAAATTATTGTTAATCCAAAAAGATGATTTTCAACTAAAATTGTGAATATTTAACTAGATTATTTGAATTTGCGACCTGGAAGATTAAATTCTACCGAAAAAGACAAATTTCCAACAAAATACATTAATTTTTTCCCAATTTATAAATAAAATCCAATATTAAAAAATGTTTATTTTAGACCAGAAGAAGAAAAAATGAATAACAAATTATTTCATAGAGTTTGTCTGGTCAAAACCATTACATAAAAAATAAAAAAAATAAATATTAAAAAAGTATTAAATACATTAATTTTTAACTAAAAAAGGGATAGTTAAATTTTCACTTAAAAGAATTATTGTTCAAGCAAAGGGATGCATTTTTAATCAAAATACTTGAATTTTCAAAGAAGAAAATCAATTTACTACAAGGAATGATATGAGTAAATTTGCAATTAACGAAATTAATTTTCAACCAAGCTGATGCATTTTTTACTAAAATGAAATTATCACTATGAAGATAAATTTATCAAAAAAATAAAATAAAATAGCTTTCAAGAAAAAGAGATGACTTTTCAACTACAAAAGATAATTTTTCAACCAAAAAAAGGGATAGTTAATTTCCAGTTAAAAAATTATTGTTCAATTATAGAGATCAATTTTCAAATAAAATTATGAATTTTTGACCGAAATATGAGGGCTGTCCCAGAAGTAAGTATCCCTATTTTCTCAGAAGAGAACTAAAAGAGGTAGGAGAAGCTGCGGAACTGCCTACCTTGAGCTCGGGTCCGACTGTGAAGTGAGTTCTGTGATAAAATTCCTCAGGAAGGAGAAAAAATTTATGACCAAAAGGTGAAACAAAAAATGCCGCCAGGTATTGTGAGGCGTTGGAAAAACTGAGAAAACAAATAAAACAGATGCGACCTGGAATTTTGACGAAAAAAGCGCTCCTTTTTCACGAGAACGCCAGGCCTCATTCCGAAAAATTGACCCCAGGCCTGCTAACCAAATTTAATTGTGACGTTTTCCCCCACTCTCCGTACTCCCCAGACCTTGCCCGAGTGACTATCCACCTATTCCCGACAATGAAAACCTTTTCTTTTTAGGGGGGGGGGGGGCGGTTCTTGGATAAGGATGTCAACAAGAGCGTTGATGACTGGCTGCTCAATTTGGACCCGCAGTGGTATGCTATGGGTTTGAAGAGACTCTCATCCCGCATCAACAAGTTCCAGGAAAGAGATTATGTTAAAAAATAGTTAGATCCGTAGCTTTCCAACCAAGGAATTTTTTTTTCTTGAATAAATAATTTTTTCGATTTTTTTCCAAAATAGGGAAACTTAGTTTTGGGATCAACCTCTTACACACAGTTTAAACCAGAAAGACAAATTAATAAGAATATTCAAACAAGATAAATTTTCTTAAAAAATGGAATAATTAAATGTGCAGTTAAAAAATGAATTTTCAACTGAAATTATTAATATTTAACTGGAATAGTGGAATTTTCTATAATAAATGTTATTTTAAACCCAAGAGATTTATTTCTACAAAAAAAGACATATTTTTAACTAAAATAGATACATTTTCAACCAAAAAAGAAATAGTTATATTTTCGGTTTAAACATTTTTTTATTTAACAAAAGAGATGAATTTTTAACTATAATGATGGAATATTCAACTGGAATAGTAGTTAAATTTTCAGTTTCAAATAATTTGCAAAAAAAAATCAGCAATAAGTTTCAACGGAAATGGTAAAATTATTAGTAAAAAAATTCTCAGAAGATTAATTTCTACTGAAAAAAACGAATTTTCAACGAAAAAATATCTTTTTTTCTACAAAAAGCGGAAAAGCCAAATTTTTGTTAACAAAATTAATGCTCAACCAAAAAAAAATTAATTTGTGACTAAAATGATTGAATATTCACATGGAATATTAGTTACATTTTCAGCTTAGAAAAAATTGAATAATAAGTTTCACGTGGAATAGTAAAATTTTCAGTAAAAAGACAAAATTGCCAGAGAAAAAAAACAATTTACAACAAAATAGTTTATTTTCAACTAAAAAGATGAATTTTCAATTAAAATTATGAATCTTAAAGAAAAAAAAATCATTTTTGAAATTAACAGTTTAAGAAGAGAAAGACAAAAAATGCAAACAAACAAATTGTTGAATTTCCCAGCAAAAAATAAATTTTTAACCAAAAGATTAATTTCTACCAAAAAAGACGAATTTTCAACTAAAAAATATAATTTTTAACCAAAAATGAAATAGCCCAATTTTTGTTTAAAAAAATAAATATTCAACCAAAGAGATGCATTTTTGGCTGGAATTATTCAATATTCAAATGGGATACTAGTTACATTTTCAGTTCAAACAAATTAATTTAAAAAACAACAATAAGTTTCAACTGGAATAGTAACATTTTCAGTAAAAAAAAAAAAATTTTTGATATTTGAGAGAGGGGGGTGGGAGAGGGAGGGGGGGGGGGTCACAAACAAATTGTTGAATGTTGAAGCTAAAATATGAATTTAGAACCGGAAGATTAATTTGATACAAAAAACAACGAATTTGCAACAAAATCCATGGATTTCAACTAAAAAAGGTAAATTGTCAATCAAAAAAGGAAGAATTAAACTTTTGGTTTAAAATTTATTGTTCAACCAAAGAGTTGAATTTTAAACTAAAATAAAGAACTTTCAAATGGAATACTTAAATTTCCACACAAAAAATCTTTTTAAATAAAATAATTAGTCTTTAATTGGAAAAGTTGAATTAAAAAAATCTTATTTTTAAACAAGAAAGTTAGTTTCTACAAAAAAGACAAATTTTCAACAAAATGCATGAATTTTCAACTAAAAAAGATAAATTGTCAACCAAAAAATTAATACTTAAAAAAATTACTGTTTAACCAGAGAGATCAATTTTAAACTAAAATGATGAATTTTTGGGTTGAATAGTTGAATTTTAAACCAAACAATCTTATTTTCAAGTAAGAACAATAATTTCGGCAACAAACAAATTTTTTTTGACTAAAAAATATATATCTTCGAACAAAGAAATTAATTTTTGACTAAAAATAAATATAAATAGAAAAATATAAATAAATAAGAACAAAAAATTCACCTGGAATAGTAGTTATATTTTTAAGTACAAAAAAATTATAAAATTTTAACTGAACATATGAAGTTTCAACTTAAATAGTAAAAATTCATTTTAAAAAATCATTTTTGCCAAAGTCGCTTTTGCGGCTATTGTTAATTTCAATAAGACCAACGTAAAATTATTTTTTAACAAAAAAGTTTAACTTTCAACAAAGTAATTAAATATTTTCATAAAAAAAATGAATTTAAAAAGACGACCTTTCAATATGCGTTGAATTTTTACCTCAGAAATATAATTCTTCAACGAAAAATGGATTAGCCAAATTCTTATTTAAAAAAGAATGTCCAAACACGGTGACGAATTTTAACTAAAATGTTTGAATATTCACATGGAATATTAGTTAAATTTGCAGTAAAAAAAATTTTTTTAAATAGAATAATAATTTTTAATTGAAATGGTAATATTTATTCAGTAAAAAAATTTGTTTGACAAATGAAAAAGAAATTTACAACAAAATAACTTGTTTTTAACCAAAGAGATGAATTTTCAATTGAAATGATGGAACTTCAACTAAAGAATAATTAATTTTTAATAAAAACAGCATAATAAAATAGAGAGAGAGAGAGAAAAAGAAAATTGCAAACAAATTGTAGAATTTTCACGCAAAGATTGGTTTTTAACCAGAAGATTTATTTCATACAAAAAAATAACGAATTTTCAATAAAATCGATGGATTTTCAACTAAAAAAGGTAAATTGTCAACCAAAAAAGGAAGTGTTGAAATTGCAGTAAACAAAATTCTTCAACCAAAATTCTACAAAAAAACACCTATTTTCAACTAAAAAATATATTTTTTCAACTATAAATGAAAGTTAAATTTTGAGTTACAAAAATTAATGTTCAACCAAAAAGATAAATTTTTAATTAAAATGATTCAGTATTCAAAAGGAATAGTAGTTACATTTTCAGTTGAAAATAATCCATTTAAACAAATTTTAACAATAAGTTTAATGTGAACTAGTAACATTTTCAGTAAAAAAAATTTCAAAGAAAAAACTTATTTTCTTCAAAGATATGGATTTCCAATTAAAATAATAAAAAATTATAAATCTTCAACCAACAATTTTTAAAAAAGAGAACAGTTTAACAAAACAGAAAAACTGTAAACAAATTGTTGAATTTTCAAACAGTAAAATAAATTATTACCGAGAAGATTAATTTCATATTAAAAATAACGAGTTTTCAATCAAAATCCATGTATTTTCAACTAAAAAAGAAAGAGTTCAAATTTGAGTTAAAAAAAAATATTGTTCAACCAAAGTGTGGAATTTCAAACTAAAATGATGAACTTTTAAGTGGAATACTTGCATTTTCCACCGAAAATCGTATTTTTAACCAGAAAGATTAATTTCTACAAAAAAAAAAACACGAATTTTCCACTAAAAAGTATTTTTTTTTTTCAACCAAAAATAGAAGTTTTAAATTAAAATGATTTAATATTCAAAAAGAATAGTAGTTACATTTCCAGTTTAAAAAAATGGTCAAAGAAAAAACTGTTTGACAGAAAACCCTCAAAACAAAATTTTACATTTTCAAGGAATAAGATCAATTTTTAACGAGTAGATTAATTTCATTCCAAAAACAACGAATTTGGAATAAAATCTATAAATCTTCAACCAAAAAGAGACATCAATAAATATTCAGTTAAGAAAATTATTATAAAAAAAATGAATTTTAAGAAAAATAGTTAAATATAGTAATGTCAAGTTACTATTATAAATAAAGAATTATTGTTATTCAATTTTATATTTTAATTTTTTTTTAATTAGGCACGCTATCGACAAAATTCTCCGACAACTCCAAATTTTTCCCTGTATTTACAAATTTTCTGACAATTTTAGGTTTTCCCGGTTTCGCATCATTATCTCACAAACAGTGTCGATAGTAAGACTGTTTTTGCGTCTGTTGCTAATTCTTATAAGACCAATGTCGTAAAATCTGATAAAGAAAAGATAACAAATAAGCAGTTACAAGAATTATCGTTAAATTTGTATGACAAACTTACAATAATAATTTATGTTTTAACAATATTTTTTGTAAATAAAAAAAAACCTGCATGAAATAATCATTAACTTTATTGCAGTTTCTGTAAAAGAGCCCACATTTATCTCACAATCAGTTACACAACAGAAGGCTTCACCTTTCTTATCTCATCACAGACTCAGCAGACATGCAGATGCAGTTTTTCTTTTATTATTACTTTTTTTTTTCGATTAAAATGTGGTCGCCTTGGCCCAATTTTATCGAGCCGATTCCCAAATTCAGGCACCATAAACATTTCTCAAAAAACATGGTCGCAATAATAAACAATATTATCATATCATATTTTAAGAGTCTAGTCTGCAAAATAATTTTTTTTAAAAATATTATTACTCAGAAATCAGAATTGGCTTTTCGTTGTGAAACTATTACGAGACAGGATCCGCAATACATGAATGCAGAAAGCGTTTTGTAGAAAGGACGGGTTGCGAATGTTAATTACTCACCAGGTATGGAATCCACTTAAAGAAAAAAATCCAGTCTAAAATCCACTTGGTCGAAAATCCTCGTTTTCACACAAATTCGAAAAAAAAATTATTTTTCCACATGAGAAAAAGAGTGTTAACAACTTCGTCGAGTATGAGCGGAGGACCGAAGAGCACCGAAGAGTTCGCGCGGGCGCGACTGTTGCTTGACTGGTCATTGGTCAACTGAGCAGCGATGATGATCGTCGCTGGTCCTTTGGTTCATGGTGGATGTGTAATTGTGGTTGTGTGAGAATACACCAAAGAGAAGAAACTATTCCTCTTTCATTCTCAATTTTTTTCCCTTTTCGCTTATTACGTAGTAAATACGTTGAGTGATTCGCACCAACAAGTGCGTGCAATGAGCAATGTGAGATATCAGATCGCGTTAAGAATTATGCTGGTTGATGAATTAATGAACTGGATTAATCAAGTCCCCCGCCGAGAATTTATTAAGTACTTCAATGTGAAAGAGAAAGAAAGGGAAACAAGAGAATGGCACTTTTAACGAGAGATTGACCGCAAGATTTTATATGAGCCATTGAACTTGTACATTAGGGTCGTCCAAAAAATTTAAATAAATGCATTTTTTTTTGTTTTGAAAAAAAATTATATTTAGTGGTGCCGCAAGTCCCGTAAAATTTAACACGTATTTCCCATAAGAAAAAAAGAAATTAATTTTTTACTGAAATTATTGAATATTAAAATGGAATAGTAGTTATACTTTCAGTTTGAAAAAAATTATTTAAAAAATAAAATTCAACAATAAGCTTCACATGAAATAGTAAAATATTCAGTTAAAAATTGCCAAAGAAAACACGAATTCACAACAAAATAGCTTATTTTGAAGCAGAGATGAATTTTCAATTCAAGTGATTTATCATCAACTAACTAAATTAACTATTAATTTTTAACAGTTTAACAAGAGAGAGAAAAACTTGGAAATAAACTGTTGAATTTTCAATGAAAAATATTAATTTCTAATAAAAATGATGAATTTTCAACAAAAATATAGAATTGTTCAGCCAAAAATGGAATAGACAAATTTTTATTTAAAAAATTAATTTTCATCCGAATAAATGAATTTTTGACTAAAATGAATGAATATTGAAATATAATAGTCGTTACCTTTTCAGTAAAAAAAAAAATGATTAAAAAAAATTCCAACAAGAAGTTTTAACTGGAATATTAACATTTATTCAGTAAAAAATTATTTAACAAATAAAAAACGAATTTACAACAAAATAGCCTATTTTTAACCAAAGAGATGCATTTTCAATAAAAAATATGAATCTTCAACCAAAAAAAATAATTTTTAATAAAACAGCTTGATAAGAGAAAGAAAAAATCTAAAAAATTTTTTAATTTTTAATTACAAAGATGAATTTTTAATCAAAACATTAATTTCATACCAAAAACAACGAATTTTCTAACAAAATAAATTTATTTTCAACTAAAAAAGGTAAATTGTCTATCAAATAAGGAAGAATTAAACTTTTAATTAAAAATTATTTGCCCAACCAAAGAATTGAATTTCAAAGTAAAAAAATTGACTTTATAGCGAAATACTTCAATTTTCAACCAAAGATATATTTTAAAATACAATAATTAAACTTTAACTGGAAAAGTTGAATTTTCAACTAAAAAAGATAAATTTTCAACCAAAAAAGGAATAGTTAAAAACACTTAGTTAAAAAAATTATTATTTAAACAAAGAGATTGAATATTAATCTAAAATTATGAGCTTCCAAATGGGATAATTGAATTTTAAACTAAAAATCGTATTTTAACCAAGAAGATTAATTTGTACATTGGGAACTTTTACATTAGGGTGGTCCAACAAATTTAAATAAATAATTTTTTTTTGTTTTGAAAAAAAATTATATTTAAAGGTGCCGCAAGTCCCGTGAAATTTAAAACGTATTTCCGATGAAAAAAATTTTTTTTACTGTAATTATTGAATATTAAAATGAAATAGTAGTTATATTTTCAGTTTGGAAAAAAATATTTAAAAAATAAAATTCAACAATAAGCTTCAAATGGAATAGTAAAATCTTCAGTAAAAAATTACCAAAGAAAAAACGAATTCACAACAAAATAGATTATTTTTAAGTAGAGATGAATTTTCAATTCAAATGATGAATCATTAACCACAAAAATTACCTTTTAATTTTTAACAGATTAAAAATAGAGAGAGAGAAACTTGGAAACAAACTGTTGAATTTTCAATCAAAAATGGAATAGCTAAATTTTTAGTTACAAAAATTAATCGTAAACCAAACAGATGCATTTTTGGGACGACAGAAAAATCCCGACAAATAAAATTCCCGATTAATAAAATTCGCAAATAATAGAATTGTAGAAAAATAAAAATAACGAATTGCAAAATTCCCGAATATTAAAAATTATGAATTATAAAATTTCCGAAAAATAGAAATACTGATTTGGAGATTTTCCGAATAATAAAATTCTCGAATAATAAAATTGCCGAATTATAAAACTCACGACAGTTTATAATATTACCGAATTGGAAAATTTCCGAATAATAAAACACCCGACAGAAAATTGCTCAATTATAAAATATCCGAATTGAAAAATTCAAGAAATTAAACAATTATAATTTTTTAATAAATATATTTTGTTGATTACAAATACAATAAAAAAAAATTTTTCTATTATTTTCAATTTTTTAAATTTCGAAAATGGTTTGAATTTAAAATAACAATAGTTTTAAATAAAATATTTCTGGGCCACGCATTTTTTTAATGTGCATAGAATTGGAAAAAAAAAACAAAAAGCGTTCGCAAAAATCGAATTTTAAATTTAAATATATTTTGTTTCAAAAACGTTATAAGGTACGGTGAAAATAAATAGTGTTTTTTTTTTGGTTCGAGGGGCAAATTTGGTCAAATTTAAAAGTTGTCAAAAAATCCAAATTTCAAGTTCAAAAAATGAAAATTTAGCTGGCAGCTATTGATTTGCTGAATTTAGACACTGTAATCAATAAAATACTTTTATAAAACAATTGCAATTTTTTAATTTCTTGAATTTTACAATTTGGGATTTTTCAAATTCGGATATTTTATAATTCGGCAATTCTCTGACGGGTATTTTATTCTTCGGGAATTTTCCAAATCGGTCATATTATAAACTGTCTTGAATTTTATTATTCGTGAAATTTCAATTTCGGGAATTCTATAATTCGGCAATTGTATTATTCGGGAATATTCAAATTCGGTATTTTTATTTTTTGGAAATTTTATTATTTGCGAATTTTAGCATTCGGGAGTTTTTCAATTCGGTATTATTTACTTTTCGGCAATTTTATTATTCGGGAATTTTATAATTCGGGAATTTGAGAATGTCAGCAATTTTATTTTTCTGGATTTTTCAGTCGTCCCGAATTTTTGAATAAAATAACTGAACATTCAAATGCAATAGATAGTAGTTGCACTTTCAGTTTAACTTTTTTTTTAATTTCCAGGAGAATTTCTATTAACCAGAAGATTAATTAAGACGAATTTTTAATTAAAAAGTATAAGTTTTAGCCAAAAATGGAATAGTCAAAGTTTTGTTAAAAAAATTAATTTTCAGTAAAAAAAAACAATAAAAAAAATTACAACAATAAGTTTCAACTGGAATATTAACATTTACTCAGTAAAAAATTTGTTGACAAATAAAAAACGAATTTACAACAAAATAGCCTATTTTTAACTAAAGAGATGCATTTTCAATTAAAATTATGAATCTTCAATCAAATCAAAAATAATTTCTAGCAAAACAGCTTGACAAGAGAGAAAAAATTCCAAAAGAAATGTTAAATTTTTAATTACAAAGATGAATTTTTAATCAAAATATTAATTTCATACCAAAAACAACGAATTTCTAACAAAATAAATTGATTTTCAACTAAAAAAGGTAAATTGTCTATTAAAAAAGGCAGAATTAAACTTTTGATTAGAAATGTATTGTTCAACCAAAGACTTGAATTTAAACTAAAACAATTAAATTTTAAGTAAAATACTTAAATTTGCAACCAAAGATACATTTTTAAATAAAATAATAATTCTATAACTTGAGAAGTTGAATTTTCAACAAAAAATCTTATTTTCAACAAAAAAAACTAATTTTTGCACTAATTATAATTTTTGCGGTTTTTGAAATGGATTGTTTCTTGTACTTAAAATAATACTTTATACTGATAATTAGATGTTTATATACATTTTAAAACAATTTATTATTATTTTTAAAGATATTCTCTCAGAATAATGCTAGAAAATTTCAGTTCAAAAAATCACATTTAGTCCAATTTTCAATTAAAATGAGTTAAATCATTAATTAGAGCCAAGAAAATATTTTTTAAACCATTTGTTATTAAGAATAATATTATATTCAAATAATGCAAGAAAGATGCAGCTTTTTCTGAAATTTCTGGCTTTTTGGTGAAATTTCAATTGTATTAAAGTAATAATTAATTTTAGTTAACAAAAATAATTGTTTAAACAATTTATTATCATTTTTAATAATATTCTCTTTGCTTAATGGTCGAATGTTGTGCGCTAAAATTTTTTTTAAAACTGTTTATCTATTTTTCATTCCGGCCGAGTTAATATTTAATTATACTTAGCAAAAATAATTGTTCAAACAAATTATTGTTGCTTATGACAATCTTCATCCATATCAGTACCTAATAGTTGCGGTAATTTTGGTCTATAATTGTTATATTTGTGTCCTTTTTGCTCTTACTAATGTAATAATTAATTAAATTTAACAACGTTTTTTAAAACAATTTAATAAATATAAAATAAAATTTGATGCATATTTCAAATATTTGTATTATTTCAGAAAAATATATTCACAAAAAGGAAAGAGATTATTTAAAGTATAGTTTCCTCTAATGTTTATTTATTATTTTTTAATAATTAAGAAGGAGAAGCAAAATTAAAGATATAAAAAAGCACCACTTTCTAGCATTTATCTGAGAGAAGCTAGTTATAAGCAATATTAAATTGTTTAAACAACTTGTTTCTTAACTTTAATTAATTACTACCTCACTAATTGAAAAATGGATAGAAAGATAAATTTTTTTTTTAATTTCAAGTATCAGGCATTGATATAGATGAAGATAGTCATAAAAAACAATAATTTGTTTAAACAAGTATTTTTGTTAACTTGAATTATTTATTACTTCACTCTTATTGAAAATTTGACAATAAGCCAGGAATTTCAGAAAAACGGCATCTTTCTAGCATTATTCAAATGGAATATTAATAATAATAATAATAATAATAAGAATTTTTTTAAGCAATTAATTTTCTTGACAGTCACTATTGTCACTATTGTTAACATTGATGAACTTTCACCTCCCTCTAGTTGAACATTTTTCAAAGAACCGCGACTTTCTAACTCTATTCTGTACGAAAATTTTTAAAAACAATAATATATTGTTTAAACAATTTATGTAAACATCTAATTATAAGCGAAAAAAGGCATTTGATTACCATAAACAATTTTTATTTTTAAAACTGCAAACAAATGATAATTAGCGCCAAAATCTCTCAAAACCCATTTTTTCATTTATGGGTTTTTTTCGGGACTCTATAAGACAAACGAAGTAAAAATTATGAAACAGACAATTTACATGATTTTTTTTTTTAATTTACAAGTCAACAGATTGCACAGGATCTCAAAAAAATTCCATAAGTCGAAAATTGGGTTTTGCGATTTTTTGCCGCTAAATATAATTTTTTTAGAGTTTTTAAATACAAATTGTTGCTGATACATTAAATATTACTACTTACTAATAATTAGATGTTTACATGCATTTTTAAACAATTTATCATTACTTTTGGCTATTTTCTCTTGGACGAGAATTAGAAAGTCGCGGTTTTTTTTTTAATTTCTCAAGTTATATTTTACAGTTTTCCAATTAGTGATATAATAATTAATTCAAGTTAACAAAGATAATTGTTTAAACAATTTGATATTGTTTCGAACTATATTCCCTTAGATAATTTCTAGAAAGTTCTGTTTTTTCTCGATATATTTAACTTTGCTTGTTTTGATAGTTATGAGCAAATAATAAACAAAACTTGGGAAAAATCATTAATTAAACAATATTTTTCTTTTTCGTGAATATATTTTTCTGAAATAAAACAAATATTTGAAATAATACTCAAATTATCTGTATTTATCATCTTAAATGTGATTTTTCCTTGAAGTAGTTAGTGAAAGCGTTTTTGTTTAAATTAATATTTATATTATTATTAATATTTATTATATTTCCCTAACTAAAAAGCAAAGTAAAAATTTCAGAAAACAATTAAATATCTAGTATTCATATAA
>NC_046665.1:118305374-118312356 GCF_010883055.1 Belonocnema kinseyi | reverse complement strand
TCAAATTCTATGCACATTTTCAAAAAAAACGTCAAAATGTAAGTCATTATTTTTTCTCTCAATGTAGAATTAATTAATTAATTAATTTTGTACGTACCTTGTAACGTTTTTCAAACAGACTCGACTTACAAATTTATATATATATATGCATATTAATTTAAAATTTTATTTTTGCGAACGCTTTTTGTATTTTTTCAAATACTGTGAACATTAAAAATACATGTGTTACCTAGAAATATTTTATTTAAAATTATTGCTATTTTTAATTCAAAAAATAAGCTTCGAAATTTTAAATGTTAAAAATAATTTTTTAAACTAATATCTTATTGTTGTATTTGTAATCAATGAAATATATTTTAAAAAATTCTAATTGTTAACATTCGGGAATTTTATTATTCGGGAATATTCCAATTCGGGAATTTTATAATTCTGAAATTTTATTCTTCGAGAATATTATTATTCGGGAATTTGTTAATTCGGTATTTTTATTTTTCGGCAATTTTATTATTGGCATTTTTACTGTGAACATTAAAAATACATGTGTTACCTAGAAAAATTTTATTTAAAATTATTGCTATTTTTAATTCAAAAAATAAGCTTCGAAATTTTAAATGTTAAAAATAATTTTTTAAACTAATATCTTATTGTTGTATTTGTAATCAATAAAATATATTTAAAAAAAATTCTAATTGTTAACATTCTGGAATTTTATTATTCGGGAATTTTATTATTCTGAAATTTTATTCTTCGAGAATATTATTATTCGGGAATTTGTTATTTCGGTATTTTTATTTTTCGGCAATTTTATTATTGGCGAATTTTATTTTTCGGCAATTTTTCAATTCGGTATTTTTATTTTTCGGTAATTTTACTATTCTTGTATTTTATTATTTGGAAATTTTCCAAATCGGTATTTTTCTTTTTCGGCAATTTTATTGTTCGCGAATTTGATTATTCGGAAATTTTACTGTGCCGGGAATTTTATTTTTCGGAATTTTTCAGTCGTCATATTCGTTGCGCTGTTATTTTTTTGAGTTTGATATAGAGTCTCGCCTCTTAAAATATAAAGCAAGATGTTAATTATAAAACTCCACTGGTGACCTCAATTTAATTAAACACACTCAATACACTAACATCATATTTACTGGTGCTGTCTGGGTGAATCTTTCTCACAGTTATTCGTCCAAATTAGACACGCATTAACATCTGGATTACGCAGGCTCTCTTCCTGTTTTTATATTAATTCATAAATATAAATTTGATTTTATCCTTTATAATAAGCCTCTCAACATTTTCCCTGAATTTCTTTATTATTCTTTATTACCTAACAGTATTTACAAAATGGTCAACATCTGTTATTATCATTACTTTTTTATCCTGAGTATCATTATTTTTATCGCAGTTTTTGTTCCTTCCGTCCATTAAGCTGATATTTCAACCAAAACATTTGAACTCATCCTGAAATAATTAATCTTCAAGCAGTTGTATTTTTAACCATAAAAGATTAATTTTTTCCAAAAGAGACGAATTTTATCTAAAACAGTTTAATTTTTTTATATCGACAAGATGAATTTTAAAAGAAAATTTTCAATCAAATATATCAATTTTGAACTAAAATTATGAATTTTCAACCAAAATAGTTATTTTTTCCCAAATTAGTTCAACTTTTAACCAAACTATTTATTGGTTAACCAAAAAAGATGAATTCTTTACAAAAAATGTAATAGTTAATATTTCAATAAAAAAGGATGTTTATTTTCAATAAAAAAACCGATGAATAAAAAAAATCAAAGAAGTAAATTTCTAAAAAATTAGTTCAATTTTTAACCAAGTAGTTGAATTTTCAACCAAGAAAGATTAATTCTCTATAAAAAATGTAATAGTTGATAAATTTCATTTAAAAAAAAAAACTATTTTAATTCAGACAGTTGAATTTGTCCAATAGATAATTTTTTTAAACTAATTCCTTAATCTTCAATCAAAACAGATAAGTTAAAAAAATTAATTTTCAACAAAGAAGAATACATTTTTGCCAAAATATACTAATTATTAACAAATTAGTTACACTTTCAACCAAAAACGTGATTTTTAACAAATTATTCAATTTTTCGACTAAAAAAGATGAATTTTCAACGAAAAATGTAATATTTTATTTTTAAAAATATTTTTATTTTTATTCAAAAACATTTAAATTCATCTAAAGAATACAAATTTCGAATGAATTCGATGAATGTTCAAATAAAATAGATCAGTTAAAAAAAAATGTCAACAAAGAAGATTAAATTTTAAACAAAATAGACCATTTTTAAACAAAATATTTACACTTTTAACCAAAAACGTAATTTTTAACAAAACTGTTCAACTTTTAACAAAGTGGTTGATTTAAAGAAAAAATTAATTTTCAATAAAAAATGTAATAGTTGATATTTCATTTTAACATTTTTTTATTTTAATCCAAATACAGTTAAATCCATCCAAAAAATACAAATTTTCAACGAAACTGTTAAATATTTGACCAAAACAGATCAATTTTCAACCAATAAATGAATTTTCATCTAAAAAGATTTATTTTCTTGCCAAACAAAGACAAATTTTTATTTAAAAAGTTACACTTTCAACCAAAAATTGAATTTTTAACTAAAGTGATGAATCTTCAACTAGAAAAGTAATTTTTTAACAAAGGGGTTCAACTTTTACCATATATTTAAATTTTCAACAAACAAAAATTAATTTCTTAAGAACAAATGTAATAGTTGATATTTCATTGAAACATATTTTTATTTTTATTAAAAAACAGTTCAATTCATCTAAAAAATACAAAATTTCAACAAAATAGTTTAATCCTTTATCACAACAGATTAATTTTAAAAGCAATTTTTTAAAATTATGTTTTAATTAAAAAAGATTTCAATTTTAAATCGAAAAGAATTTTCTTATCCAAAAAGTATGAATTTTCAACAAGATAGGTGGATCCTCAACCAAAAAGAATCAATTTAAATTAATAATTTTTAACGAAAAATATTTAGTCAATATTATTCATATTATGATATTTATTTTATTATTTAATTGTTATATTTTCAACCAAAAATGTAAATCATTAACAAAGCAAAAATTCTGTTTAACAAGTTTAACATTTAACCAAAAGTATTTTAATTTTCAACCAAAAAAGATAAATTTTTAACAAAAAAATTAAATAGTTTATATTTCAGTTAAAAAGTATTTTTATTTGAAATAAAAAGCAGTTAAATTAAAAAAACGAATTTTCAAAAAAATTGTTACGTTCTCGACCACAAATGTAATTATTTAACAAAGACAAAATTATTTTCAACAAGTTCAACTTTTAACCAAAAGTAGTTTAAGTTTCAACCAAAAAAAACGAATTCTCAACAAAAAAATTAATGATTTGATATTTCAGTTCAAAAAGGATTTTTATTTTAAATAAAAAGCAGTTGAATTTATAAAAAAAAGAATTTTCAACAAAACTGTTACATTTTCGACCACAAATGTAAATTTTGAACAAAGAAAAAAAATTTTTTTAACGAGTTCAACTTTTAACCAGGTAGTTTGGATCTTCAACCAAAAAAGATGAATTCTCAACAACAAAATGTAATAGTAGATATTGATTTATGAAGATTTTTATTTTCAATAAAAAACAGTTGAATTCACCCAAAAAATACGAATTTTGAACAAAGTAGTTAAAATTTTCACCAAGTTGTTGACTTTTTAACCAATCAAATAAATTTGGATTGAAAATTGTAATAGTTGATATTTCAACCAAAAAAGTTTTTTATTTTAAATAAAAAAACATATGAATTCAATACAAAATTACAAAATTGTATAAGATAGTTGAATCTTCAACCAAAACAAAATAATTTTTAACTAAAAGAGTTAACCAATAGTTGAAATTACAACCAGATAGTTGAATTTTCAACCAAATTTTTACCACATTGTTTACGAGAAGATTAATTTTCTACCAATAAGACGATTTTTTAACGAAATAGTTACATTATCGACAAAAAATGATTTTTCAACTAAAATTATAAATCTTCTACCAAAGAAGTAAATTTTTAACAAAGAAAGTCAACTTTTAACCACAAGTAGTTGAATTTTTAACAAACAAACAAAAAAAGGAATGGTTGATATTTTAATAAAAAAATATTCTGTATTTTCATAAAAAATAGTTAAATTGATTCAAAATACGAATTATCAGCGACTTTATAATTTCATGAATTTACTATTTCAAATATTTTTTTTCGGGAATTTTCTAATTCGGAAATTTTATTTTTCTTCTTTTATCAGTCATCCTGTTAATCTAAAAATTTTTTAATTTCTCTATTCAAAACTAATCTGGAAAAATTTCGAAATTCAAGTCTTGTTAGGTGAACAATTTGGATTTGAAAAAGTTAAAATTGAATTATTTGGAATTGAAAATTATTAAATTGCTCTATCTCAAAGTGAAAGTGTTTGGGATTGAGCAATTGAGGGCCCGGATGCAATAAGGGGATTATTCATAGTTTCAATTAATATCTTTCGCCTGAGAGAGACTGAAGTCAACGTCAGTCAAAATCAAATGCCCCCCCCCCCCTCATCGTCTCAGAAGAAAATTATTATATTCAATTATTGCATGCGGGTGCTCAATTTTGAATTATATTAGGTCTAAACCGTCTCAATTGAATAACTTAACATTGTAATATTAAAAATTGTACAATTTCAAATTGGAATAGTCTTATTTTAAAAATATTATTATAAAATGATTACATTTTTTACATTTTCAATGTAAAATCAATTACATTTTGACTTACATTTAAACATTGTAAACTAGTTATTGTTCCATTTGAAATTATTTAATTCAAATCGCTTCCAGTCCGAAATATTTCAATAGAACTATTTTGGCTCAAACAAGTTCTAAATTGCATAATTTCAAATAAGAATATTAAAAATTGAACAATTTCAAGTTTATAATGTTTAAAAAATTTTAATGAGAAATATTCCAAATAAAAATTTTTGAATTAAACAAGTTCCTACTCGAATAACTTCAAATAAAAATGTTAAAAATTGAGAGTTTTCAAGTTTATATTGTTTACAAATTTACAATTTTAGATTTTTAAACTTAAATTTAATTTAATTTAATTAAAATTTAAATAGTTCCAGTTTTAAAAAACTATTCTGAAATGATTAAATTTGTAACATTTTTAGTTTGAAATTATTAAAATATTTAAAACTTTGTAAAATTATTCCGAGAACATCTTTAAAAATATCCATTTTTGTTAACTTGAATTAATCATTATTATTTTATTCTAATTGAAAAGTGGACCAAAAGAGGTAAGTTTCAGAAAAGACTGCATTATACCGTTCCAACACTTTTTTTTGTTAAATTTAATTAATTATTATACCACATTCTAAGTGAAAAGTAGACAAAAAGTTGAAAATTTTAGAAAAAATCGCAACTTTCTAATATTATTCCAAGAGAATATTAGTGAAAATAATAATAAATTATTAAAATAATTATTTCTATTAAATTTAATTGATTAGTGTCTCGCTCTAGCTGAAAATTTATTAATAAATTGACAAAGTTTGAAAACCCGCAACTTTTTAACTCTAGTCAAAGAGAAAATTTCTAATTGTTTAAAGAATTTATTTTTGTTTTTCATAACATCCCTTTAGAATAATGCAAGAAAAATGCAGTTCTTTTTTTAATTTTCAACTCTCGTCTACTTTTTAATTATAACAAGTCAATAATAAATTGAAGCTAACAAATATAATTGCTGAAACAATTTATCATTATTAATAATATTTTCTTTAAATAATAATAGAATGTCGTTGTTTTTTTCTGAATTTTTCAACTTTTTTCTACTTTTCACTTAGAATGTGGTAGTAATTAATTAAATTTAACAAACATTATTTTACAAACAAATTATTATTCTTTATAACTATCTTGACATTTTATTACGTTGTTAGTTAGTTGTGTTTTTTTTTAGAATTTTCGCCTTTTTGTTTTTTGTTCACTTTTGACTGAAAGCGAGGTAATAATTAATGAAATTTAACAAATATAATTGTTTAAACAATTTATTATTATTTTTAATATTTTTCTCTTTGAATAATGCTAGGAAGTCGTGGTTTTTTCTGAAATATTTAACTTTTTGTTCAACTTTCACTTACAGTGAGTTAATAATTAATGCATTTTAACAAACCTAATTGTTTAAACATATTTGTATTTTTCATAACTATCTTATCCTATATTAATGCTAGATAGTTGTGGTCTTTTATGAAACTTACCACTTATTGTCAAGTTTTCACTTAGAGTAAATTAACAATTAATTCAAGTTAACAAACATAATTGTTTAAACAATTTGTAAAACAAATGTTTTTGAAGAATCGTAGAAAGTTGCGGTTTTTTCTGAAATGCTTAATTTTTTGTCGACTTTTCAATTAGAGTGTGGTAATAAATAGTGAAAGTTTACAAATATAATTTGTTTAAACAATTTATTATTATTTTCTATATTATTCTCTTCGAATACTGCTAAAAAGTCATGGTTTTTTTCTGAAATATTTAACTATTTGTTCAGTTTTCACCTATAGTGAGGTAATAATTAATGCATTTTAACAAACCTAATTATTTAAACATATTCTTATTGTTCAAAATTATTTTCTGCTATATTAATGCTAGATAGTTGTGGTCTTTTATGAAATTGTTCACTTTTCCAAAACTTTTCACTTAGAGTGAATTGACAATTAATAAAAGCTAACAAAAATAATTGTTTAAAAAAATTGAAAAAAATATCTTTGAATAATCGTAAAAAGTTGTGTTTTTGTCTGAAATTTTTAATTTGTTGTCAACTTTTCAATTTGATTGTGTTGACAAACATCGAAATTTAACAAATGTAATTGTTTAAATAAATTTTCATAGTTTATAACTATATGGTCTTTTATTTGCGGCTTTTTCTGAAATTTTTAGTTTTAATATATTAATATATTTATATTT
>NC_046665.1:118256395-118305274 GCF_010883055.1 Belonocnema kinseyi | reverse complement strand
AATTCGGGAATTTTCCAATTAGGATATTTTATAAATCGGCAATTTTCTGTCGCGAATTTTATTATTCGGGAATTTTCCAATACGGTAATATTATAAACTGTCGAGAATTTTAATATTCGGAAATTTTTCAATTCGGTAATATCATAAACTGTCGAGAATTTTATTATTCGGGAATTTTGCAATTCGGGAATTTTATAATTCTGAAATTTTTTTATTCCAAAATTTTATTATTCGGGAAATTTCCAATTCGGTATTTTCATTTTTCGGCGATTTTATTATTCGTGAATTTTATTTTTCGGCAATTTTCCAATTCGGTATTTTTATTTTTCGGTAATTTTATTATTCGTGTATTTTATTATTTGGGAATTTTCCAAATCGGTATTTTTATTTTTCGGCAATTTTATTATTCGCGAATTTGATTAATCGAGAATTTTCTAATTGGGGAATTGTATAGTGTTGGGAATTTTATTTTTCGGGATTTTTCAGTTGTCCCTAGAAAATTTCCGAAATTATAAAATTGCCGAAATATAAAAATCCCGAATTGGATAATTTCCGTTCAATTTTTAACATTTTATAATATTATCCAATTCGGGGGGGATGAAAACACCGGAAAATAAAATTCCCGAAATTATAAAAGTACCGAAATATGAAAATCCCAAAGAAAAAAATTCCTGACTAATAAAATTCCCGACATTCTCTAATATTACCGAATCCAAAAATTTCCGATATTTTATAATATTAACGAATTTGAAAATTTCATACATTTAATAACATTACCGAAATTGGGAGGACTAAAAAATCCCGGAAAATAAAATTTTCGACACTCCAAAATTGCCGAACAATAAAATTTCTGAATTAAAAAATGCTAAATATATTCTAATTTTACCGAATTCGTAATTTTTTTGACATTTTATAATATTACCGAATTTGGAAATTCACGAGATTTTGTAATATTACCAGATTTAGAAGGACTGAAAAATTCTGGAAAATAAAATTCCCGAAATTATAAAAATACCGAAATATGAAAATCCCGAATAATAAAATTCCTGATAGTTTATAAGATGACCGAATTTGGGACGACTGAAAAATTACGGAAAATAAAATGCCCCAAAGATAAAATTGCCGAAATATAAAAATCTCGAATTGGTAAATTCATTTATGTAAAAACACTTGCGACTGAACAAAAAAAATCGACCTAAATTTTCTCGAAAATTACTAAATTTTTCATAAAAGCTTTGCAGGTTTTAATTCAGAACTGATTTATTCTCGGATTTATCCTGAAGTTTCTGTTTATTTTTTCTTTAATTAACAATTTTATTTTTTAAATAATTTTTTTGTAATATATTTCAATTACTAATATTTTAAATACAAACAATAGTTCAAAAATGCAAATATTTAGAAAGTATTTTCTTTCATAAAATTATTTCTTTATTTTATTTTCAGTAAATAAATAATATTTATTAAAATTCGGATTTCTTATAATTTTCGAATTCGGGATTTTTAGTTTTAGGCAATTTCATTATTCGGGAATTTTACAGTTTCGGGAAATGAGTCAACTGAATAATCCTGACAATGTAAAATTCTCAAATAAGAAAATATTTTGAATTAAAATTTCTCAACATGGTGAAAATTTCGAATTTGAAAATTCCCAAATAATAAAATTACCGAAATATAAAAATCCCGAATAATAAAATAGGATCACTCAAAAATCAGAAAAATACAATTCTCCACACTGCAAAATTACTACAAAAGAAAATATTTAAATTTCTCCAAATTATAAAACTATCGAAATATAAAAATCCTGCAATAGAAAATTCTCGACTGATAAAAGTTCCTCTTTATTACCCACACTTGAAAATACAGTAATGTCACAAATACATCAAAGAAAATTATTTGCAATGTTTACTGTATTTTTTAAAATTATCATTAAAATTTTAAAACATTGTTAACCTAAAAATTTATTTATTTATATGTTTCATTATTCTATTTTTAGTGAATAAATATAATTGATTAAAAATTTTTTTTAAATTGTTTACTAGTGTCGGGAGTCTTACAATATCGGATATTTTATAATTCTACAATTTTCTGTTAAATTTTTTTATAAAATACATTAAAAAATAAACTATTTTTAATATCAAATTTCAGATTTTCATTGCAGTAAACGTACAATTGAAGTTGTTGCAATGTAAAATATGTAGGTAGGTAAGCTATGAAGGGGTCAATCCTTATCGAAAATGATAACATAAGAGGACAAAGAGCATTTTTGATAGAAAATGTGCGATATAGTATACAATAGTGACAATTATTATACAGACTTAAAAATTCATACAAAAATTTTCAAATCGGAAAAATTAGACTTTTTTACTATTTATAATTGATTTTCAACTTCATTATTTTTTTACATTAAAATGAGCGAATTTTTAAAAGCGTTATGTAAAAAAAATATTGATTTTTAATTAATTAGTTTCAAAATTCGAATTTAAAAATTCTTTCGAACATGAAAATTATATAAAACAAACTTTTCAAACTCCAAACTTAAAAAAAAAATTAACAAAAAATTTACCCTTTTTATCCCAAGCCAAATCCCAAGCCAATTCAGAAAAATATTAAAAAACAAAATATTCTCCCTTTCAGCTCAATAAAAATTTTAAAAGTAAAGAATATCCCTCTTACAATTGAGACACAAATTAAATAAGAAAATTTCCTTCCGATTAAAAAATTCTATCACTCAGAATAAAACCCAAAAATTTCCTCCTTTCCTATTCAATGAAAAAATTTTTAAAATCAGTACAAAAGAAATTTATTTCAAATCAAATCATACTCATTAAACATTGAAAAATTTTTTGTGATGGTAAATGTTTTTTTTCTTTTAGAAAAAAATTACAAATCAAAATTTTTTTTAACTAAATAAAAATGTTAAAAATAAAAAATGTCCCTATTCCAATTCGCAAATAAATTAAAAACAAAAATTACCTCTTCCCTGCAAAAAATGTAAAAAAAAAAAATTTCACTCTTTTGTTTAAAAAAATTAGAAATAATTCGTTTCATATGAGGAAAATGTTCTAAAACAATGAATCTGACCTCTTTCAACTTAATTAAAATATTAAACAAAAATTTTTTATTAAAAAAGTACCTCTTCCAATTTAAAAAGAAATTTAATACCAAAACGTTCTTCCTATCAATTTAATAAAAATTTTGAAAGTAAAAAATTCGTCCACTATATCTAAATAAAAAAGTCCAAAATAAAGAATTTGACTCCCTTCAACACACTAAAGATATTAATCAAAAGCTTTAAAATAAAAAATTAAATAAAAATTAAAAATAGAAATTTAAAAATTAATTTCAATTAAAAAATTCTCCAATTCAGAAAAATATTTCTTTCTTTCCAATTTGATAAAATGTTTTTAAAAATCCGTTTTCAACCCCGAATAAAAATTAAAGCTTAAACTTTTAAAACTCGAAAGTATTCTAAATCAAACTCTTTAAAAATTGAATAACTTTATTTGATATTAAATCTCTTTCAATTTAGAAAAAATTATGAATCAAAATTTCTGGTATTGCACATCAATAAAAATGTTTAAAAGGTAAAAAAATTCGTCTTTGAATCAAGACCAAAATTTAAATTCAAAAACTGAAATTTTCAAACTCCGAAGCACTACAAAAAATCATTAAAAAGTGAATAATTTTATTTGAAATAAAAAATTTCTTCCTCTTTCACTTATAAATAAATTTAAATTAAATAAATTAAATACAACAAATTTCTTCCTTAAAATGTATTAAAAGTTTAAAAATAAAAAAATGGCTCTTCTGATTTAGAAAAAAATTTAAACTGTAAAAAGTCCTGCATTTTTTCTGAAGAAAAATGTTGGAAATAAAGAATCTGACCTCCTTGAACTCAATTAAAATATCGATCAAAATATTAAATACTAAAAAAGTCCCTCTTCCAATGAAAAAAAATTCAATACCCAAATTTCCTACCTTAAAATTTAATAAAAATTAAAAATTAAAAAATAATATTGTTAAAAATAAAAAATTTTTTTTCGGATTAAAAAAAAAGAAGATTTTTAGTGAAAATACTATTCTTTTCAACCTGATAAAAATATTAAGAAAAATTATATATTATATAAAAAAAATATCTTTAAAAAAATTGGGTAATTTTTTGTGATATTAAATGGGTTCTTATAATTTTTAAATTAAATATTTAATACTTTAAATTAGGAAGAGTTCTGATGCTTTGATTTTCTGATGAAGTGTTATATGTTTAAATTGAATTTATTTTCAGTTTAAATTATTTTCTAAATGTTTAAAAACCTATCATTTAAAAGTTTGTTATTTCAGATTATTAAATTGTTTACGTTTGTAAAATTATAAAGTAAAAATCCGGGAACGTGAACGCGCTCTTGGCGCGCATGCATTTACTGCTAGTCATAATATAATTTTAAAGTTGTTTTTGGTGCCTTTTACAAAAAAATAAATTCATTCAGATTAAATGCAACCAATTTGGCCTCGAATGCACATTTGCAATGCCCTCTCGGCAATTATACAAATAGAGAGTACTCCGGTTACAGGGAAATATAAGTTAAAGGAGCCTAAAAATTAATTAACACAATTACACATTTGTTTGCATTTATATAATAGAATCAATACTTAACAATATTTTAAATGTAAGTATACACGAAATATTGCTATATTTATTTTTAAATCATAATTTTATTTATTTTTAAGTATATGAAAAGCACCAATCTCTCAATCATAAAAGAACTTTATTTTACAAATACTTCATAAAATTTAAAATAAAAATTTAGATTTTTTAAGATTTAAAAAATGATACAATACAATAACAAATTCTTGTTAATGATTCTTAGAGTAAGTTTAGGTGATTATCTGTTTTCAAAAATTAATCTGAAGAGAATATTTAAAAATATTGAAAAATATTTTAGGAATTTTTAATACAGATTGAAAATATTTAAAATGTATAAACATTTTAAAATTAAGTTTTGGGCAATTTATGACAAGTTACTATAAATTGCCTATAATATTACCATAAATTACCAAAAAATATCATAAATTTCCGGAAAGTTATAAAAATGAGTAAATTTGAATTTTAGGTAATGTATGGTATGTTACCATATTTACCTGTAAAATTACCATCAATGACCGAAAATTTCCATAAATTTCTGGAAACGTAGACATTTTAAAATTGAATTTTAGGCAATTTATCATAAGTTACTATAAATTACCTGTAATATTACCAGAAACTACTAGACAATGTCGTAAATTTTCGGAAATTTATAAAAATGTTGAAAATTGAATTTCGGGTAATTTATAGTAAGATACCATATTTACCAGTAAAGTTACCATAAATGACCAAAGATTTCCATAAATGTCTGGAAATTTATAGACATTTTTCAATTGAATTTTTGGAAATTTATGGTAAGTTACCATATATGACCGACAATCTCTATAAATTTCCGGAAATTTAGACATTTTCAAATTGCATTTTGGGCAATTTATGGTAAGTTATCATAAATTAATTGTAATGTTACCATAAATTACCAAAAAATTGCATAAATATTCGGAAATTTATAAAAATGTTTAAAATTGAATTTTGGGTAATTAATGGTTAGTAAACATATTTACCTGTAAAATTAATATAAATCACCGAAGCTTTCCATGGATTTACGAAAATTTAGACTTTATTTAATTGAATTTAATTTGGTATTTTGGTATGATAGTGTTGAACATAATGCAGAAAGTTCACGTTTTGGACAAAATCGAGGTGGACGCACGAAATACGTGATGAGAATGTGTTCGTTAATGCCCAAGGAGCTCTAACAAAAGAGAATTCACAATTACTAAATTAGAGTTGTCCTTTTAAAAACTTATGTATTTCCTTGACAACCCGGCCTTTTTTAGAAAATGAATCTTATTCTTGGTTGAAAATTTGATTATTTAGTTTAAAATTTGTGTATTTTGTTGAAGATTCTTTTTTAATAGGAAATTAATCTTGTTGGTTGAAAATTCATCCTTTGGGTGAAAAATCAATCTTCTTGGTTAAAATATAAACTATTTGGTTAAAAATGCATTTTTTAGATAAAAATTCATCTATTTGGTTAAAAATTCATTTATTCTGTTGAAAATTCGCCTCTTAATGCCAATAATTTCATTTTAGCGGGAAAGGTTCAACCGTTTGACCAAAAATCTGCTCTTTTTGATTGTTTTATTGGTCTATACAGTTACAGCTACTCAACACTATTAGAAAGACAAGTGGTTCTGAAACATCACGCCGTCCATAACCTAAAAAAATTTCCTAATTGGTACTCAAATGAACTAACATGTAAATTAAAATGCAAAGAGAAGTTACGAAATAAAAAGGGTAATCAAGGCAATCAATTTGGAAATCATTAATTAAAAGCTGTGAGACCAGATGTCAAACAGCTCATTGTTAGGGACTATAATAATTATATAAAAAGATAGGAAGATGTCTTAACTGCCGACCCAAACAAATTGCGGAGATACGCAGATGAAATAAAAGAGAAGATTAGACTTTCAGAAATCATTTATACTCAGGATACTAAACTCGATGAGCCGAAAAAAATTGTAAACGCGTTTGCGAAATGCTTTAATGATGGTTATAATGAACCAACTTCAGATTACATTCCCGCTACTAATAAAGTACATCTAGGCTACAGGCTAGGATTGGATCCGGCAGAAGTAAGAAAATCATTTAAACCTCTTCCAGATAAGCTCACATCTGGTACGGATTGTGCACCGAATTTTTTGATAAAAATAAATGCAGATTTATTATATGAGTTGTGAGCCTCTCATGGGGGCCGTAAGACCTTGAAGTTTGTGGGGAGGCTTAAGTGTGTGGGACATGGGTGTAAAACGGACCACGGCCTACATGTGTATAGATATAGATGAATGGACCCCTATAAACGGACTCTCCTGGTATGCCTGATTGTAGAATGATAGATGGATGAAAGAGCCTAGCTAACACGGTCGCATCGGACCGATTTCCAGTTTTTGGAATCGGGACAGGAATGATCTACTCAGCCGTGGATGTAGAGTGGTTGTGTCCATGTAACTTTGGCACATAAGGGTTACGAAGGTATCCTAACGGTCTCTCGGGAACACCGGACGACCTCCCCGACTAACTAGTCTTACCCCTGCATGCTATGCTCTGTAGGGGCGGGCCTTTTATTTCCCTAGCTACTTACGGAGACAAAATGGATAACGTAAAAACAAAACCGAAAGAAGAAGGAGGAAGGAAGCTGGCGGAGGGAGCAGAGGGGTTGGTCCCTTATGAGTCTAACCTAACCCTTTCCTTCAAATTTGTCTCTCCGGCTAGTCAAACTCAGATGGCGGCTGTGCCCCTAGCTCTCCTGGAAGCTGAGGGATTAACGGCCACTCTAAATGAGGCTATGGAAACTGCAGTGGCCAATAAATCCTCCAAAAAGAACAAACACACCAACGGTTCCCTGAAAACGAGACTGAAGAGCTGGCGAATAGGGAGTGATCGGGGGCTTGATTGACAGCCGCTCACAGGACTGACACCTTGACGATGGTGGTGACATATACGAGCTACCCGGACTCGCTGCTCACTACGGAGCAGTTTGAGCTTTTAAGGGAAGTCACCTGAAGGGCGCTCGAAAGAGTGCCCCCAGATCAATTGCAAAAAAATCAAGACCTCCTTCTGTATGGAAGGGGTCTTTGTATTTGTCGTAGCTGATCCAGCTGCTAAAGCGTCCTGGACAATCGTCAGGCACGATAGGCCTCAGCAATAGGACACAGCGGAGGAATCAAGTATCTCCTAGTCGTGCAAATTCCTGAGTCTCAGATAAGGGATTTCGCGGTCCTCAAAAATAGGCCCTTCTACCACCTTGGGAAGGTCAACTTTATGGTTGCGGGCCAGGGACAGAAGGAACCTGTTAGGACACAGGGACATCGGGGAGGACGCAAATGACTACTACAAGCCTAAACATTATCCAAATTTACTTGCAGCACAGCAAAGGCGCATCTTCAGTTCTGCAGAGGGGCATGACTGTGAGGGCACAGGTATCTCCCTAATCTAGGAACCTTGGTTATTTCGAGATACCATTAGGGGATCATGGGGGACTGTTTTTTGTTACCAGAATCCCAAGGTGGCCAATCTAAGAGCTTGCATTCTGGCGGAGGGATTTAACGTCATCCCGATGCTTGAGCTATGTTCGAAAGACCTTATGACGATAATCACAGGTCTTAAGGGAATAGGACGACTCGTCATGGGATCGGCTTACTTTCCATATGAGAGCGATACGAATCCACCAGTGGAGGTACGTATACTAGTGGAATATTGCAAGGTAAGGGGTCTTCCACTTCTTCTGGGTTAGATCTACTAGAAAACTTAATCACAACCGATTTGAATATTCTGAACACGGAGAACACCCCGACGTTTCATAACTCGGTTAGGTAGGAAGTCATTGATATCACTCTCTGTACCGGTTGTTTTAGAGATAACATCAAGAAGTGGAGAGTTTCAGATGAACCCATTCTCTCAGATCACTGAAAGATAGATTTTGAGTTGGACTCCATTGTACCTGCGGGCCCTAAATGGGCCAGAAATCTAAGAAGACGTGGATACCCTTGAGATGGCAGCTGAAATTTTCACGGATGCCATCAAGTCTACTTATAAAAGTAATTATCGACCTACAACCGTCCGAAAGGCTGGGAAGAGACGCTGGTGGAATGGGAAACTCGAAGAGCCAAAACGGAGCAACTAAGGTCCTCATTTACGACGATGACGGATGAATACAGGGATGCAATACGTAAGGGAAAGCTAGAAAGCTGGGCCAACTTTTACACAGAAATCAAGAAAGGAGCAGAGGCGGCTAGACTGGATAAGCTGCTTTCTCGAAATCTGGATCAGTGACCTCAACTTGAGCATGTAGAAGTACTGCGCTTGCACTAGCTATTCGTAAGAGAAACACGGCACGGCTTATTATTACTATGGTAACGAGAAAAAGGGGTGACACATGCGAGGCAACCAAAGCCGCCTGTGGCCCAACTGGGCCCAGAACGGTAGCTAGCCAACAAGATTGTTACACTCTCCATGGTCAGGTGAGCCCTGAAGTTTTTCAGTTCTTAAAAATCTCCTGGTCAGATTGGCATATATCAAGTCCTCTTACAGAGGGCTGGATGGATCATCATAGTTTCGATCGTGAGACTTGCTAAGGCTAGTCTGAGGTTGGGATATGTTCCGACGGCATAGAGGGATATGAGAGTAATATTCGTTCTGAAAGCAGGCGGGATCGGTTATACTTCACCCAAGGATTTCCATCCTATCAGCCTCAAATCTTTCCTACTGAAATCTTTCCTATGTCCACGAGAACATTGAATTTGGGAGGACAACAACTGGAAATCAAAGAACGAGCTGAATGTCTAGGTGTCATTCTGGATACGAAGCTGCCCTGGAATGAGCACCTGGAAAACAAATGCAAGAAGTTGGTAGCGACTCTATTCTTCTGTAGGAGAGGCATAGCGAAAAGCTGGGTCTTCAAACCGAAGACACTTATGTGCATCTATACAGCGATCTTGCGACTCGGGCTACTCCATGTGGTGGTAGTATGGTGGAGCAGGGTTAAACTGTCCACTATGAAGTCTTCACTGGATAGGATCAAAAGACTGATTCTGAGAGGCATCACTGGTACCCCGAAGTCGATACACACGATGCCTCTGAGGCCACTAATAGGTTTGAAGCCCCCCCCCATCTCACCATCAAGGCCGTCGTTGCAAAGGTGGCCTGGAGATAAAATATGGTAAAGGATAGCAGTATCTCGACAGTAGGGCGGATACCAATTGATATCGCGAGGAGGCCGACACTGAGCATGACAATCCCGATGGGTTCCTACGCCACATTTCTATAATCTGAGAGTATGGCCATACTCCAGTGCACCTGCAAAGCAAAGGAGTACGGCAACGAGAGAAAAATTAGTATCTGCTTAGACAGCAGAACAGCAGACAGTGCTTTGAAACACTAAACTAGCTGGCGACAGTAAACCGAGTTGCTCTACTTAGCATCCCTCAACACAGTGGCTTCAAGGGCAATGAGAAATTTTACTGAACCCATCTAGTTGTAAGCATTTCTGATAGGCTAGTAAGTGAAGAAATTAACAGTTGGATGACCGAGGAACATCATAATGAGTGATTTTTGCGCTCTAGTTGCAGACAGGCTAAAACACTATTGGGCTCAATGCTAAACTCCAACGGAGCGTAGAAAATACTCATATATGACCATCCGCGAAGAAAGAGGTCAAATGGGAAAAAAATAATTTTTATTTCCTTACGCCAATCAGTAGTTTCTAAGTTACTCTTTCATTTTCAATAATCAGAATTTTAATATAGCCGAAGCAGCCCGATGCGAGCAGAGCTCATGGATACGGCGCCTAAGGATGTAGTGGTAAGTAGAAGGGGTCTTTTCATAGACGAATCCCCACTAATAAAATGCTGTTCTGTTAAATTCAGCTTTGATGCATTAGGTCCCTTTCTTTGCGAATGGTCACATATCCTTTGTTACAGTTGCTGCATCTATGAGTCAGAAATATCAGCTAACAGCGTGGCTGCGGTCCTCTTCCTATGAAGAAGGCTATGGCGTCACGCTTAGGCTCATAAGGGGACGCAAGTGGATCACCCAAGCGTTAGGTGTACCTAAAACATCATCGCAGGAGGTTTCAAGCATCGTATTCCATTAACTTATAACATAGTCATCTCATCAGTCACATGTAAAACTGGATTCACTCAAGTAAAAGTTAAAAAAAAAAAATTAATCTGGCCCACTAACATATATGTGACCATCCGCGAAGATAGAGACCTTCTTCTTCTTCTTCTTTGGTGTTCTTTTCTTTAGAACTAGGTCTGTAAGTATGTCCAGGTTTTCGCGGTTTCCGCGTTGGACATACTTTGCTGATAACAGCGAAGTATATACGGCCATAGCCAGTAATTTATAATTTTCTAGACTTGCAAGTATGTATTTTCATGGATAGAGTATAGATGGAGCTATAGATGCTTAGCAGTGTTCGTAGATTAAGCGGCTAATTCAAAGTAGAATTGTTGTGTCCCATGTTTGTGATTTCACAACTTGTGGGGTTCATGTGTCGTAAGCCGTGAGAGATTCAAAGCATGAGGTGCATAAGTAAAGAAAATAAAAAAGGGGGAAAGCAATATAATAGAATAGCAGTTTAAACTAATAGTTGATAGTCTCTAAGAAATTTAGCAATTAGATTACAAGCATAACTATAAGGTTCATATAAGAAGATTTCCACAAAGAAGATAGAAATTTTTTAATTTTTGTTAAGGATATTTCGAGTTTTTTCCCTTGTTCATGAAAGCGGGGACAGGCCCATAAAACATTATTAATATCTTCTTCAGGATGCTTGAAAGGACATTCGTATTACTACGAAATTTTTCTTAGTTAAACTACCAGCAAGACCGTAATGATTGCTTCTAAGACGACAGATATTGACAATATCATTTCCTTTTCCCGATTGTGATTGGAAAAACCAAGGTTTTGGAAAGGTTGAAAAGAAGTTTTGAAAATAAAAAAGGCCACTCGTCTGCGTGAACTATCTCTTTCTAGGTCGGAATTCGTAAGTCTGAAGTATGTGTCATATATTGACTTAAAGAAATGAGTATAAGAGATTCTATAATCTAAAGGTGTTCTGGAGGTTACAGCCATTTTGACTAGTTTATCAGCAATTTCGTTGCCAAAAATTCCTTTATGTACCTGTATCCAATAGATACTAATATTAATATTAGTTTCTTTCGCAAGGAAGAGAAGATTTCTTATTTTATAAATAAAATAATTTTTGGTTTCCAAGTCATTTAAGTTAAGGCATGCGTGTAAGATACTTTTGGTGTCTGAGGCTATTACAGCTGGGAATATTTCTTCCTCTAGTATAATTTCTAATGCTTCAGATAGAGCAGCAGCTTCAATCGTGAAAATAGATGAGTGGTAAAATAGTTTAAATGTCCTAAAGATTTGTAGTGGTGGACAAGTAGTTCCGATTCCTGAGTGTTGAGTTACTTCTTTATTAGAACCATCTGTGTAAATTTTTTTTATATTAGGGGTGTCGAATTCAAGAGAGTAGTGTAAGAGGTAGTTGATAGGGGTATAGGAATACATAATTTTAGAATCAAATTTATTTAAGTGTATTTACTAAGAGGAAGGTATTTCTATAATTGTAAGCATTATTTCTAGCTGTGGTTGATTCTAACCTATCAAGGGATTCAAGTAATGAATTTTATATGGGCCTACATTTGAGTTGTTAATTCTAAAGAACACGTTCCTTTCTGTAGCTAAGTTTTCAAAAAATTTCAGATTTCCCAGTGGACATACAGATCCTGCAAGTCATTAATTAAAATATTAGGTTCGGTTTTGGGATTAGAAAAACAAGATAGTTACTCCAAGATTCAGGAAAGGAACATTCATTCAGGATTAAATTATAGATTCTTAGAAATTGTCTGAGGATATTATCAGGAAGATTTTGTATAACTTCAGTCAATTTTATCCAGCCCGGGAGAGTATTTGGTTTTAGATTTTTTCACAGCATTTTTTGTTTCTCGGAGTCTAAATGGTACAGAAAGATGGTGTAAAGTTATGGTGGGAACCTAAAGGGATGAAGAATTAGGAAGGGGAGGAATGGGAGGTAGGTCATTTGGGGGTGCACTGACTTGGTGAAATATTTTTATGAAATCCTTCATTTTTGTTACGGTTTCTGTGTTCGCAGTGGAAGTGGTATGTGAGGGAGGAGATAATAATCTATGTCTGAAGCCTCGAATTTTGTTCCAAACGTTAGACGGATTATAGTTTGAAGATAAGGATTCAGAAAAAGATCTAAACCCGAGTATTTTGGTTTTTTGAAAGGTTCGTTTTTGTAGTAGCTTAAAATTTTTGAAGGTCCAGAAAGTTCTCATAGGTGCACCTGTGGCGATATCTGCCAAGTTTGGCCTTTCTTTGTCTTTAAAGTTTGGTGCAATTCCTCATTGCACCAAGGTGGGGAATTTAGATGATCTCGGGGTGGTTTGTTTTCTATTTTTTGACCTGCGTCATCATTTGGCTCTGCGTCATCAAATTGAAAATCTTTTAATGTTTCATAAAAGGTGGCCCAACAAACCTTTTTTAGGTTGTATTTATGAGAGAAAAACTCGAAGTAGGAGCAAGAAATTCCAACAGTGGTGAAGATCGGGAAATGATCACTGCCCATTTTGTCTTGTTCAACCTTCCAGTCACTGAGGAGGAAGAAGTTACTTGAAACAATAGTGAGGTCTATAGCTGATTTGGCTTCGGAAGGACGGGTAAAACGTGTAGGAGACCCATCATTCAGAATGCTAAGAGTAGAATTCCCAATGATTGATGATGGCAGTTGAAGTCTCCTCCGATAAATATGGACGGGAAATGTCCCGAATTTTAATTGAGGAAATTGTCCCAGTCAATAGAGCTATTGGGGGCTCTAGGATTTCTATATACATTAATTATGATGAGTTTGCCCCAATTAGAGGAAATAGAGATAGCAAGTGTACCCAAATCCGGAACATTATAAACCGAAGTTTGAGTAAATAAAATGTCTTTCCTAATTGCTATTACTAAACCGCCACCCATGTGATTGGTACGATCTTTTCGAATGACATTAACCTTTTTTAGAAAGAAGTTATTTTTATTTTTGAGTCAAGTTTCGTTTAACAATAGAACATCATAATTATGTAAAATTCTTTCCAAGGTACCTTTTTTATTGACGATACCTCTACAATTCCACTGGATAATGCTTAACTTTCTTAAATTTCTCATAATCGTAAAAGTTCAGTTTGTTATTAAATTTTAAGATTATATAATATTTTAAAGTGCATTATCTATGAAAGGGTTTGGGTTTTCATACAATCGAGGGATTTAACAATTTGTTCAAGTCCGCCACTTTGGAAGAGGGAGATGATTTGTAAAAAAAGTTTGAGTAAATCCATTGAGGATGAAATCATATTTATGACATTTTCGTTATTGACAGAAGATGCGAGGGGAGGTATAGGAACGATGGGTTGGGGAAGAGGGTTTTTTTGAGAGCATTACTATGATGCTGGTCTGAAAAATTCTGGTTTTGGTTTTGATTTAACTGCTCAAGATTTACATCTCCTAAGTCAGGAAAGTTAGAGAAGTCAAAATGTGGGGTTGTTAGATTTGGTGATGAATTTCGATTTAGTTTTCCTTGATTATGCAGAAAAACTGCACTTTTGATTCTAATGTTTTTATAAGCCGTGATTTTCCTAATTTCTTTTTCTTCTACGTATTTGCGGCAAGATTTATCAGTGGCCCAGTCGGATCCATCACAATTAAGAAATTTAGGATTGTCAGAGACTTTGGGGCAGATTTGACCTATGTCGTGAGGTTTTTCGCCACAGTATAAGCATCGCGAGTTTTTGCAAATGCTTTTTACATGTCCATGTCTGTATCAGGAGTAGCAAATCTTTGGCTGAGTGGCATAAGGCTCAACACGGAGGAAAAGGAAGAAAAGTTTAATGTTTTGTGGTAAGATTTGACCATCGAAGGTAAGAAGGACTGTGGTACCAGGAGATGAATTTCCCTCTTTGTCTTTTCATTCGAAGCGTTTGACTTCGATGATAGGGACAGAACTAATAGATTTTTCTTTAATTTCTTCTATTGAGAAATCAACAGGCACATCCCTTCTTTTTGCATTCAATGACTACATCCTTAAAATTTGTGTGTAGAATTTTACCTAAAGACAGAACCTGGATGGGAGGATTAGTAGTACTGTCGATTTCAACTGTAAATGGGCCTTTGTTATTTTTAGAGTCGAGATTTTTCGGTTTTAGAGTTTCGTGATTGGAAGGGAATTGGGTGCTGTTCGTATGTATCGATTTGTAGGTATTACAATCATTATGAGGGTCATCTATAGTTCTCTTGTTGGTGGTTTTTTCTTTATTTATAGTTTATAGTTTCTGAGGAGATACTCGTATCCATTTTGGAGTCTATGTTCGGAAAAGACAGGTTCGCATGAACCATTACTTGGGCGGTTAGGTTTTGAGAATCCTGTGTGGAGGCGATTTCCTGCATAAGAGATTTGTGGATTAGATTTGCATTGGTTTCGTCAAATTCCTCTAAATCTTCATCTAACTGACCCACTACCTTATGAGTATGGGCCCTTATGCTTAGAATGAAGCACACTAGCCAGGAGGCCGGTGCTCTAACGAACACCCACCTACCTTTCCTGTACAGAAGCTCAGAAGATAGATTTTTTTATTATCCTATTTAATTAGTGATGGGATCTCTTGAAATCCACAAGAGATCGAAGCAGCGTGTTAAGAATCCGCGAAATCTGCCTGGATTTAACAGTGAGCTCAACCCTGTTAACACGTGGTCCGCCATCGTCGTATCAAGAAAGGGCTTATTATGCCAATGTGTTTAGCTTACTGCCAAGAAAAGTAATTATCTTACAAAATTCTGATTATTGGAAATGAAGGAGTAACTTTGAAAGTATCGATTGGCGCAAGAAAATAAAAATCGAGTTTTTCCGCATCAGGTCCCTTTCTTCGAAAACGGTCTCGTATGTGTCGTGCCGCGATGAAAGTGACCTTAGGGTTACAAAAATCCATTTTCAGCTTTTTGTTGCTATTGATAGTTTTAAAATCGCTCTTTCACATTAAAAAGGAATACAAATTTTATCTGCAAAATTGGAATTGTTATAAAGCTGCAAAGTGAGGCGTGAGTCGCCTATTTCGACGCGTGCGGATAGCCCGAGAAGTCCAGCCCCACCACTTTTGACTCATCTTTCCGTTCGGTGTCCGTGTGACTCAAAAGCTCATCTGAGCAAGAAAATGTAGTAGTAAGTGGAGGGGATGGATTCCGGAGATTGTCCCCATTCTCTGAGTGCCTGTCTTCGACCGTTTCTTCAATCGCTTTCACTAAAAAATTCGATTGTTAACCCGAAGGTCCCTGTCCTCGCGGCACGTCACATATTTATAATTGATCGCTGGATAAAGGCATTTATCCATCTCACTAGAAGGAAGTTAGGGTTTGTCTGATCTTTAAATATGGTAATAAAGCAGGTATTACGATTTACGGACCAATCTTTTAGTATAAATAACTTTTCTGAAGTGTTTAAAGCATGCGTGTCGATCGAAATCACCTCAAAAATTTTACCGCATTTTATAGAATTCCAAAACGGATTTATCAAAGGGAATTTCGAGGAAATCGAGGAACTTCATAAGTTTGATCTACCGGGCAACCTGGTATCCTGCTGCAGAATTTTCTCTCTATTAGACTAAATTACGAACAACATGCTGATTGCTGCTCAGACACATTCATTTCATCATCTGGCGTGCCACAAGGTTCGAATTTAGGGCCTAAGCTAATTACTGTCTTGTTTAAGGGTGTCTTAAATTTAGAGAAAAAAATATGCTTTATGCAGAGGATACAAAAGTTCTTACGGAAATAAAAACATTAACACAGAAAAAACAAAAGATAAACTTTACATTGATTTCCGACGAAAGATTCTCTGCAACAAAAATTAATTTCACAGGATAAACTTTACACAAATATCAGTTAAACCTTCTTTTGTTTCTCCAGGACAAAAATATTTTTTTTTGAAAAATGGGAAGTTGGTTAAACAAAACTTTATTGCTCTAAAAAATTTCCTGCAACAAATTTTATTCTATTTTTTCTGTGAAGGCATTGCCTGGTCCTTCAGAGAGAACTAATGGAGTTCTTCGGATGGTGTTCTTACATGGGCCTAGAATTAAATTTAAAAAAGTGTTCTGACAACCAAAAGTAAACTTTTGGTTGTCAAAACATATTTTGTTCAATGAATCCAAAGTTAGATGAATTTAAAACAAAACTTTCCAGGCTGATGCTTGTAGAATTTCTAATTAGGGGCCGTGCTTGAATAACGTAACTAACGTAAATTACTTAATCCTCTCTCACCCTTGTAATAAACCGTAAAAAAATATTTCTACCCCCCTCCCTTCTTACTGCACGTAATTTATGGTTTTTAGAATTATTAATATATGGGACTTGAAATGATATTCCAGTGGGCACAAAATTTGACGACGTCTTTACGACATCGTAACGACATCTTTGCGACATCTTTACAACATCCTATGTCAATGTCGTTTCGATGTCTTTGCGATATCGTAAAGACATCGTCAGATCATACGACTTATTTACGATATCGTAAAGACACCTTAACGACATGGACATAGGATGTCGTAAAGTTGTCGTAAAAATGTCGTAACTATGTCGTAAAGATGTCGTAAAGACGTCGCCAAACTTTGTGCCCACTGGGATCCCTAACTTAAAAAGTAATGAAATTTTTTTATATTTAAGATAATACATTATTTGCAGAGTAAAAATTTATTTTCAACATTCTATCATTTTTCCTTGACCAATTTTTTATTTTCCCTGGCTTTCAGCATTTAACTACAAGCATTTTAATCTTGTAATATTTGTAACAAAAGATCTTTTATAAACGGAATAAAACATTTTCACGTTAATAAATATGGTTTATAAAGAAGAGGGGGGGGGGGGCGGTAACTTTACGAACTGAGATAAAATTTAGTATGTCTTCAGTTGATGAATTTTAAAGAAATCTTCTTTTTTACATTTTTATCATAATTTTAAATAAATAGCTTAGTTTTTAGCTATATAGTTGAATTTTTACCTAAAATATGGTATATACGAAGATATGAATTTTCAAAATAAAGATTCATTTTCTACAAAACGATTGAAGTTTTTACCCGAAACTATATTTTATTAACTACATACAAAAATTGTATTCCAAACTCTTAAATTTTCAAATCAAACAGACGAATTTTCTACATATCTGTTCAATTTTTAAAGCAGAAACATGAATTCTTAAAGAAAATGTTATACTTGATATTTCAATGGAAAACGATTTTAACTTAAAATGAATTTTCAACGAAAAAGATGGAATTTAAATCAGAAGATTAATTTTATATTAAAAAAGCAGGACTTTTCAACAGAATACATGAATTTTCTACCCAATATTTGAATTTTCAATTTAAAAAGGATACGTTTCTGACCAAAAATAGGATAGTGCATTTTTCAGATGAAAAAATTAATTTTTAACGATGGAAAAGCTGATAATGCAACAAAAAAGTTAAATTTCATACCAATCAGGTGAATCTTAAAAAAATATGAATGCATTTTTAACTGAATAGATCAAATTTCTATCAATTTGCTGCTTCGTCAATCAAACCAAAATAATTTTGAACCAAACAGTTGCATTTTTAACCGAAAGGAATGAATTTTCATTCATTGACAAAAAATTTTTTAAATTTAAATTGTTAGTTACAAAGAATTATTGACAAAAAAATACATTTTCAACATAGAGATGAATTTACATATAAAATTATGAATCTTAAAAAAAAATAATTTTCAACAAAAGAGTTCATTCAAAAATATGATTTTTCAACCCGGAAAATTAATTTTTTTAAATTGAATAGTTAAATTTTAAACCGAGGTGATGAGTCTTGAAGAACACTGAATTTTGAACAAACTTGTTCCTCTTTCAACCAATTAGTTAAATTTTTGACTGAAAATATGCATTTTTTACCGAATACTTCTTTCAAACAAAAAGATGAATTTTACACGAAGAATATGATAATAGTTTTCTACTATAGAAAGACGAATTTTTAAAAGAATTGTTGAATTTTAAAGCCAACCAGACGAACTATCAACAAAATGGTTGAATTTTTAATCCGAAAATATTACTTTGTAAAGGAAAATTAAATTTGTGCCAAAGAGTAAAATTTTCATAAAAATAGTTTAATTTTTAGCAAAGAAATTCATTTTCAACCATATAGTTTAATTTTCGACCAAATTGTTGAATCCACAACCAAACAAGAAATTTAGACCATACATTTTCGACCAAAAAAGACGAATTTTTAATAAAATACATACATTTTTAACTAGAAGATATAAAATTTTAATAAAAAAATATCAATCTTCACCCAAAAATGGAATATTTACCTTGTTAGTTTAAGAAATTAATTTTCAAAAGAAAAAAAAACAATTTACAACCGAATAGTTACATTTTTAACGAAAGCGATGGATTTTCTACTAAAATGATAAATTGAAAAAAGTGCATTTTCAACAAAAGAGTTCAAGCCAAAAGAATAATTTTCTAAAAATAGTATAGTTAATTTTTCAATTAAGTAGGTAAATCTATAAGCCAAAAAATAAACTTTTAACAAAGTAGTTCAACTTTTAATCAAGCAGCTAAATTGCTGACAAGAAATATGATTTTTCAAAAAATAGTTGCAATTTCAGCAAAATAATAACATTTTAAACCAAATATTTGGATTTTTAACCAAGCGAGATGAATTCTGAATCAGACATGTAATAGTAGACCTTTCAATCAAAATTAGTTGATTTTTCATGTTGGTTTCTATTAATTTAGTTCGCATCTAAGTTGGTTTGCCAAAAAACGTTACTTAAATCAACCAACATTTTTGGAAAATTAGTAATTTAGTAGTTAATAATCGAATAGTTAGTAATAATTCTCACTTTTCTTTCCTCTCTTTTATTTTTTTCAAAGAGGAAAATTATTTTCTTTTCTTTTTTAGGAAATTTTTAAAATCTTTTTTCAAATTTCAATAGGAAAATTGTATGGTGGTTGTCCAAGTTCCCGTGTAGAAATTCAAATGGGGAACTAGTCTGGTTCCCGACCATTCGACTTCACTTAAAGCCGGGGGCTAGTCAGGTACCCGGACTTATCCTAGCCGGGGCCTGATCAGGTACTAGTAGGGGTCATATGATAATACATCCGGGTAGAATATTAACCAAACTCCCCAAAATTTGTGAAACATCCCCTAAAAGTTTGTCAAAATACTTATTATATACAGAAATCTCCATAAACTTTTTTGAAATATTTAAAATTGATCAAATTTAGCCAAGATTTAATGGAAACGTATCCTACGCTTAAAAATACATAAATTTATGTAAGTAAAATTCCCCAAGATTTGTGGAATATTAATTTTTAAAAAATACTTCAGCTGGAAGGCAGCAATGGAAGAGCTTCGCTCTGAAGGAACCGCCATGTTGGTCACGGTAGTCTCTGCTCCAGGTAATTATGCTTCGTTATGTGTGGACTGCTGTCTTAAACACTCGACGCGTCACTTCTGTTGCGCGAGAGGCGGCACGTCGCACCCTTGCGGATTTTTTTTAAAGCTACCAGTCCAGAACCGTAAGACTAAAATGAAGGTGGTAGCGAAATCTGAATTGTACCGTGCTTAATAGTTTACTACTAGGATAATGCTCTTCACTGATTAATCAAAAACTTTTTCTCTTTCCAATTTCAACTGCATGAATGATTAGACTTTATTTACATATGGCAAACCTTTCAGATCAATTAAAAAATAAGCATCTGTACAAATTTAGAGTCTTATGACTTTCAGCAGACTTTTCACCTACATCTATATGTATTTTTTCCAATATGGATTTTCTTAAAATTCCATACAAAGGTATTTATCAACGTTCCTGGAAATTAGCAATTTTCTAAAAAATACTACAAGAAAATAAGATTACCTCTTTTTGAAGATTTGATCGCTGTTTTTATAAAAAGGTGATTTTCGTACAAAATTATTAACTTAATACTCATTTATTAACTATATTTGAGATGAATTTAACATTAATAAATCTTTTCTCCGAATAACGGTGTAAAATTATTGTTAAATACATTCTTAGTGTTTTAGAATAAAAAAATTATTACGCTTTTTTAGATATTACCTCATTTTATAAAACCTCGCCGAAAACTCAAACATAAGAATAACCCGACCAGAGCCCCACTAGCTCCCGACCAGAGCCTGAAGATTACCCGCACAGAAATTAGTGAACAAAAAGGCCAGATTAGCCCCATTAGTCCCCAATTAGTCCCCGACTGGGTACTTTGTCAAAATTAATAACCCGACTAGCCCCCGATTAGTGCCCGACTTGTAATAGGGCCAAATGTGGTTATTTCCATACAGGTTTGGTCTTTGGATTTTTAGTTTTATTTTCAGGAATTCTGCACATTTAATTGAGTACCGTTATTTAAGTTTACAAATTTGGTACAACTAATAATAATTCAATTTAATTCGCCCTATAATTTTTCTGAATTCACAAGCAAATAATTTTCTAGAATCAGATCTTGTCTACTTTTATAAAATAAGATCGCTTTATGATAAAATTGACGTTATAATTTTAATGTCTTTTCAATTTTCAGCTTGGACGTACGTAATTGTTTGAGGTTCTTAGTTTGATAACCAAAGTTAAGAAGCGCTTGGTTTGATTATAATTCTGTTTATACGGCCGTCTGGATATTTGTTTGTAATAATAATTTTTGTATGACATATGCATGATTTTAGCCCTTTTCGACGCCTATGAATCGGAGCTAAAGTCTGACTTTTTACTCCCTGGGGAGAAGCAAAGTACTTTTTACTTCCTAGGAAGTGAAAAGTGACGTCAGAAGTGAATGAGAATTATACATCTATGAGCTCGTATTTTAGAATAATCAGCCCAATAAATAGTAGTTTAATTTTGAAACAAATAATTGTATGTTTAAATAAAAGATGTCAAATAACAGCTAAAAATGAAGTATTTCAATTTAAAATGCCTAATTCTAAAATGTTTTCAATTTTAAATCTCGAATTTAAGAAATTATGTTTTAAATTTTGTATTGTTTTTAAATTGTTCTAGAGGAATTTAAATTAGAGATGATTTTTCACCAAGAAGATTAATATTCTGTCAAAAAGACGAATTTTCAACCAAATATGTAGCCGATCATTTCATCAAGCACGTGCGGCAAAAAACAGGTTTAATAATTAATTATCATTCATTCAGTATATTATTCAGAACTATTTTGTGTTCATCCTAGATTTTATTGAGTTCTTTGAACTCTTTAGAATTTTTTTGTTAAATTGCTCAGAATACTTTCAAACTCTTTCAAATACTTTTGAATTCTTTCAACCCTCTTGAAATCGAATGAAATTCTTGAATTCCCTGAATTCCTCTGAAATATTTGAAATATAAAATTCTTGAAATTAATTAGATTTGTAGAATTTTCGGAATTCTTTAAATTCCTGAATTTCTTTGAACTCATTTAATTATTTCACTTCGTCGAATTCGTGGAATTGTTCAATTCTTTGAATGTATTAAATTCTCTAATTTCGTGAAATTCTTCGAATTCATGAAATTCCTTATTTTCGTGAAAATCTTTTATTTTTATTTTTGGAATTCTTTGAAATTGTAGAATTATTTTAATTTGTGTAATTCCTTGAATTCGTGAAATTCTTTAATTTCGTGAAATTGTTTAATTGCGTGGAATTTATTGAATTCATGAAATTCTTTGAATTTGAGAAATTCTTAAAATTTCTGGGAATCTTTAAAGTCTTAAAATTCTTTGAATTCGTGAAATCCTTTAAATTTCTAGAATTCTTGGAAGTTGTGGACCGCTTTAAATTTACGGAATTCTTTAAAATCCTAGAATTCTTTAAATTCTCGAAATTCTTTAAATTCTCGGAATTCTTTGATTTCTTGAAAACCTTGGAATTCCTTGAATTCGTAAAATTCCGAGAATTCGTGAAACTCCTTAATCTCGTGAATTTCTTTAAATTCGTGGAATTCATTGAATTTATGAAATTCTTTGAATTTGTGGAATTTTTTGAACTTCTGAATTCTCTGAATTCTTGGAATTTTTTTAATTTATGGGATTCTTTAAAGTGCTCAAATTTTTCATTTTGTGGAAATCGTAGATTTCTTGGAATAAAACCGTTGGTCATAAATGACGAGAATGTAAAAATGGAACAATTAAATTTGCAGTTAAGAAAATTGATTTTCAATAGCAACTAAAACATGTATTTAACAAAATTGTTCAATTTTAAACCAAGAAGATGATTTTTCTACTAAAATTATTAATATTCCACCAGAAAAGGTATTAATTTTTAATAAAAAATACTTGAATTGAACCAAAAGAGATGCATTTTCGTCAAAACAGGTTAATTCTTCAAATATGATCCAAAAAATATAAATTTTCAATCAAAAAAGACAAATTTTTAACCGAAAAAGATTTTTTAGAAAGAAAAACGATAAAAAAATGTCAAGCAAATTGTTCAATTTCGAAAAAATTAATTCAAGTTTCAACATAATAGTCAAATTTTTAATCAAAAGAGATAAATGCTAAAAGCCAAAAATATAATAGTAGACTTTCCAACAAACATGAATTAACTTCAAAACAAAAGTATTCGGATATTATTATTATTATCTCTTGTCGTCTTTATTATTGTCAACACATACAACTTTTATTTATTAGTAATATAATATTTTGTAATTTCATCAGAAATTAAAGCGAAAATGTCTTATTGTTGTTTATTCGCGAATTTTTCTCTTCTAAAAGGTTACTTCATGCAGGCATAAAAACGTTCAAATAGAATATTAACAACAATAAAAATAAATTATTCAAACAATTATGTTTGTTAACTTGAATTGATTTTTACCTGATTCTAGTCAAAAAGAGACAAAAAATTGACAATTTTATAAAGAACAGTAAATATCTAGCATTGCTATAAGAGAAGATCGTTACAAACAATAATAATTTTTTTAACCATTTATGTTTATTAACTTGCATTAATTATCACCTCACTGTAAGTGAACAGTGGATAAAATGTAGAAAATTTCATAAATTCAAAGAATTCTATGAATTCAAACTAATTGCACTAATACAATGAATTTCACGAAATTAAAGAATTCCACGAATTTTAGCAATTTCGTAAATTCAAGGGATTCCAGGAATTAAAATAATTCCACACATTTTATGAATTCAAAGAATTTTACAAAATTAAGGAATTTCACAAATTCAAAGAATTCTACGAAATAAGAGAATTTCACGAATTCAAAGCATTCCACGTATACAAAGAATATCACGAATTCAGAAAATTCCAAGAATTAAAAAAATTGCAGGACTTAAAAGAATTAAAATAATTTCATACACTCAATGAATTTCCGAAATTCAAAGAATACAACGAATTTAAAGAATTCCAATACTTTAAAGAATTTCAGAATTTCGAAGAATTCCAGAAACTCAAAAAATTCCACTAATTTAAAGAATTATAGGGCTTCAAAGAATTTAAAAGATTCAAAGAATTCAACGAATTTCAGGAATTCCAGAAATTCAAATAATTCCAGAAATGTAAAAAGGTCGAGTAATTCAAAGAATGTCAAGAAATTAATAAATTTAAAAAAATTAATAAATTCAAAGAATTCCAGAAAATCAAAGAACTGCAGTAGTTTAACGAATTCCCGAATTCCAAAAATTCCAGATATTCAAAGATTTCGAAAAATTTAAAGACTTCAAGAAATTACTATTTGGTGGAAATTCTATTAATTTTGTACTATAAAGACTTTTTTTGGTTGAAAAATGGTCTTTTTGCTTTAAATATTCATTACTCTTTTTTATTCAATTAAAGTATTACATTCTCATACTAATGAGAAGGTATTGGTTTTATGTAAAATTTCACTTTGTCAGTTTTCATCAAATCTCCACGTTTTAAAACCTACTGAGTCCGAAGAAACCATTCTTACGAAAGTGTTTGTCTGTCTGTCTATCTGTCTGTAGTCTGTATTCTGTAGACACGATAACTTTCGAAAAACTGATCAGATTAGATTCTGCTTTATGACATTTTTTTAAGACCTAAAAATAAAGGGCAAGTTCGTAAGCCAGCTATTTTGGATAAAAATTCAAAAAGTGAGCCCATTTTCAAAATGTTTGAAACCACATTTTTTCAAGATTTCAAAATTCTATGAACGGTTATTCATAGTACTCAGAAACTCAAACAATTTATCCTAAAGACTTTTTTCTCTAAAAAGAAAATTATTAGAGTTACAGAATTTTCAAAATAAAAAAAAACAAACTAAAATGAACATTTTAAACCAAATAACGCATGATATGCAAAAGAGTCAAGAAAAAAAAACGTTGATTTTTGAAAGCCCTAAAAGATTATCATAACAACTTTTTTAATTTGGTCGAAAAGTTGAAAATTCCAAACTTGATCATACCAAAAATAATGAAAAATCCAAAAATTCAATTTTTTGGTGAAACTATGCAAGATACGCAAAAATTAAATAAGCTAAAATTGCGCGCGCTGGAAAAACCTACAAATTTATAATGAATCACTTTTCGATAGGATGCGTAGTTTTTATTTTTAGTCGTAAAAAACAACATTAAAAATAAAAAAATTGCTTTATTTTTTGTTTCAGTCGTAAAAAATAAAATTCAAAATAAAAATATTAAATTTTTTTGAAAAAACGATACAAGTACGAACTAAAATTAATAGGGAACAGTTGTTTGCCTAAAAAGATTTTAAAATTTATTATTAATCATTTTTCGATAGGACGAGTAGATTTTCTTTCAATCGTAAAAAATAAGATTAAAAATTAAATTTTTGGAAAAAGGACAGAGGATCCTAGACAAGACCTTATCTAGGTTCCTGTATTAGACCCTATGCAAATGCGCAGTAGTTTTTCTTTAATCGTAAAAAACAAGATTAAAAATAAAAAACAATTATAAAAACAAGGAAATAAGAATTAGTATGATTCAATTTTTATGCATATTATGAATTGTAATGATATAAATTTATTGAAATGATACATGTTTCAGCGCAGCTTAGAATACAATTTAAACCAAAATAAGAACCAAATATAAAAATAATCATGACGAATATAATTTGCTCTTTATTTTTTCAATATTTGAATAAGCAATTCAAAAGTTGACATTTTGGACAAAATAGAGCGAAGCACGAGATACTTGATGAGAATGTGTTCGTTAAAGCCGAAAGAGCTTTCACAAAAGAGAGTTCACAATCACAAAATTACAGTTGTGGATCCGTTGACCTTCGATTTTAAACTGTCTGTGCACGAATTCGGGAGAAATGCAAAGACCGAGCGCGGATCGCTTCTAGTTAAAAGTTAGGTTTATTGTTGAAAATTCATATTTTCGTGTTGTAAATTCATCTTTTTGGCTTAAAAACTCATATACTTCGTTGAAAATTCGTCTTTTTTGTTTGAAAATTGTATTATTCTGGTAGAAAATTTTCTTTTTGTTAAAAATTGAACTGTTTTTAAAAAAATTTTACTTAAATATTCAACAAGCTGTTTGAAATGTTTTTCTTTTTTTACGTGAAAATCTTTCTTGGTTGAAAATGTATCTTTTTGGTTTAAAAATTGATCTCTTTTGGATCATCTCTTAGGATTGAATTATTTATATAAAAATTCATTTTTCTCTGTTTAATTTGAAGTATTTTTTATTTAAAATTGAAAATTTTTTTGTTGGAGTCATAATTTTAATTGAAAATGTATTTCTTTCTTTAAAAATTAAACTATTTTGTTAAAAACCTGTTTTTTGTTGTTGCTTTGAAATAAATTTTTTGACCTGCAAATTTAACTGATTATTTAAAAATAAATTTAACATTTTACATTGTAAATTGATCGTATATAATTGAAAATTAACTCTTCTGTTCAAAATTCATATTTTTGGGTTGTAAATTCGTTTTTTTTGTTTTAAAAATTGTATTATTTTGTAGAAAATTCCCCCATTTGGTAGGAAATTTACTTTTTCGTTGCAAATTCCTACTTTCGGATTGAAAATTTAACTGTTTCTGCAAAATTCGTCTTTTTATCTCGACAATTCAAGAAATTGGTTTAAACTTTTTTATCTTGTTTCACTGAAAAATCAGTTTCAGTTGAAATTTTTTCTTTTTAATTTGAAAATTAATTTCTCTTGGTTCATCTTCATCCTTTAGATCTCTTAGGATTCAACTATTTTGATGAAAATTCGTCTTGTTTAGTTAAATTCAAGTGTATTTTATTTTTAATTTATTACTTTTTTAGTTGAAAATTCATCTCTTTGGTTTAAAATTAAAGTATTTTGTTACAAAATATTATTGTTCTTATTCGTTGTAGAAAATTAATTATTATGGTTGAAAATTTATCTTTTTTGATAGAAAATTTATTTTGTTAAAAATGCATACTTTTAGGTTAGAAATTTTACTGTTTGTAGAACATTCGTATTTTTATCTTGAAAATTCAACAATTTGGTTGATTCTTTTTATTTTTCTACTGAAAATCTTTTCTTCGCGGAAAATTCGTCTTTTCAGTTTGAAAATCCACTTCATTGGTTTAAAATTGAACTATTTTGATGAAGATTAGTTTCTTTTTATTTTGTAGAAAATTAATATCCATTTTTTATATTTATAGTTCTTAACTCCTTAAAAATTCTTCAAAATTACTTAAATTCATTAAAAATATCTTGAACTCTTTAAAATATTTTGAAATCTTTTGAAATTCGATTATAAACTTAAAAATTTTTTAAATCAAATAACTCCCGTTAAATCCCTTAAAATTCCTGAAAATCTGTTTAAATACCTTAAGTATTTTGAAATTACATGAAGATCCTTAAGCTCTTTTGAGTTTTTTTAAAATCATTTAAATTCTTTTACCGACGTTTGAAACCATATTAAATCCATTGAAATGTCACAAAATCCCTTAAAATCACTAAATTTTTAAAATTACTTGAAATATTTTGAAACTTATTAATAAACTTTAATCTTTTTTAATTTAGAACGATTTTCAAATCCTATTAAATTATTTTGAAATTCATTAAAATCCTTTTAAACGCTTGGAAATATTTTGTATTTACACAATAATACACAAACTCTTTTGAAATTTCTTGACATTTTTTAAAACCATTTTAAATAATTTGGAATCTTTAAAAACTTGTAGAGTGCAAAGGAAAAATGAGGAATATTTGTGAATATTTAGGGATAATTCGAAATTTTTGGGATATCCAAAATATTTAATATTATAAAGATGATCAAGAATACCAAGAATATCTAGCAATATTGAAAGAATACGTGTATGGGAATATCCCGTGTAGAAATTCAAATGGGGAACTAGTCTGGTTCCCGACCATTCGACCCCTCTCAAAGTCTGGGGCTAGTCGGGTCATCTGACTAGCACACGACCAGTAACGTCACGGTAGATTAGTCGGGGGCTAGTCAGGTGACCCGACTTATCCTTGTCGGGGCCTGATCAGGTACTAGTAGGGAAAAAAATTCCCCAAAATTTGTGGAATATTAATTTAAAGAAAAAAACTGCAGCTGGAAGGCAGCAATGGAAGAGCTTCGATCTGAAGGAACCGCCATGTTGGTCACGGTAGTCTCTGCTCCAGGTAATTATGCTTCGTTACGTGTGGACTGCTGTCTTGAACACTCGACGCGTCATTTCTGTTGCGCGAGAGGCCGAACGTCGCGCCCTTGCGGATTTTTTTTAAAGCTACCAGTCCAGAACCGCAAGACTCGAATGAAGGTGGTAACGAAATCTGAACTCTACCGTGCTTACTAGGATTTTTTCATGAACTTCTCCATATATTTTATTAATTTTTTTAAATCGGAGTTCAATATGAGTTTTCAGAACTCTTATTCCAAATTTGTTTTACATTAAATCCTAAAATTTATATTTGTAATCTTTACAAATCTTCTAAAATGCCTAAATATCTTTTAAAGTGATTCGAATTTTTCCTTAAATTAACCAAAAAAATCCTGCACAACTAAAAAACTTGCCTTAAAATCTGGCAAAAAATAAAAAATCATTTCAAATTTTTACAAGGTTTTTAACAAATATTTTTTGATTCTCTTGAAACCTTTTAAAATTCGAAAAAAAGTTGTCAAACTAATTGTTCATTATTTTCAAAAATGTTAAATTTGTTTTAAAAAATTGAAATCTCTAGAAGTTTTTAATTATTATTGATATTTTTTAAAACTTCCAATGATCTCTCAAACTTATTTGAATTATTTCTCAAATTTTGTAATCTTTCAAGATGGAAAATTTGGGCATTAAAATCTTCTACATTCTTTTTGCAATTCTTAGGAAGTCATTACAAATGTTTTTATACCTTTCTTGATTTTTTTTTTCAAAATATAAAATCATTTGAAATTCTATATTTTCCTCAGAAATCAAAAAAATTATTCTCTTAAAACTATTCAAAATGATTAAAAAGCTTTTTTTTAAACTCTTTAAAAGTCTACATTGAAATTATTTTTTTAATCACTTTTTTTATTTCCAAACATTGCAAATACGTATAAAGACTAAAAGATCAATTATTAAATTTTTTTAATATTAAGAGTTTTTTTAAATTTTGAATAAATCATACATAATTTAGATTTGAAGGTGGGCAAAATAAACAAAATCAACGATTTTGAATTAAAAAATTAAAAATCAGAAACTCTCAAAGTAGAAAATTTGTAGACTCAAATTTTTGAAATGTGACAATTCTATTTGAAAGAGTTGAAATTTGAAAAAAAAATATATGTTTTTGAGTCAGAACTTCCGAATTTGTGAAATTAAAAAATGGTATCACATAAAAATGGTAATTTAACATTTTAATTGATTAGACACATTTTTATAAGATAAAAAAATTCACGGTCATTTTCAGTATAAATGAAATCTTTTATTATTATTTTTTTTTAATAATAGGTTCATTCATTTTTAGATAATTATAGGCTTCGATCAAAGCAGCTGCCTGATTATCAATACACAGGAAATAAAAAGAAAAAGCATCAATCTCTCAATCATAGAAGGTCTGTTGTGTGCTTACAACTTGATCTTCAAACTTCAAGGCCAGCGTAGGGAATTCCAGATTCCAGATTCTCGATCTTCTTTTGAATCAGACTGTAAAAAACGACTGATGATAATATTCACCCACTAGATTCAATTGCGTAAGTTGTAACTAAAGGCAATATAAACTAGCGGAAATTTTAATCTAAGTTAACTTAATTAACTTCGAGAGTGTAAAAAAAATATTTCCAGCTGGGTGTCGATTCCACAGACGACTAAAATTTAAATAATTTTTAATTGAAGCGCTCGCAGTTCTTCAATTCCTGGAAATTAAATGAATATTAATTAATAGCAATATTGTACGTGCGCTATTTTTAATTTTACGGCTTAATCGCTAAAAAAATAAATAAAAAATTATATCGTAAAAAAAAATGAATAAACTGAAAAAAATTGTTTGATCTGAAGAATAAAATTTTGAGCACAATAGACTTTCACCTAAAAATATTTGTTGTTATAAATAATAATTATTTTACACAATTTCAATTATTTGTCTGGTCAATAGATATAAATATTGCTCTTTTATGCATTTTTTTTACTGCCATTGATAACGTTGCCATTAAAACTTACTTGATGGGTATATTTGAACCTTTCTCACAAACGTCAAGGTCGAGGGGGAAATAATTCTGTTGATTCGTAGGACCCCACATTTATCTGACTCGTAATCCAGTGTAATCCAGCGTAATATAAATAATAACTTTTGATATGAAGTGACTCACTGGTACTCCAGTTCTAATCCGTGGACATCCACTTATAATCTAGGTTTATCCATTTTTAATCTAGATAATTGGGAGTCTCGTGTGAAAATAACACCATTTGGCCCTATTACATGTCAGGCACTAATTGGGGGCTAGTCGGGTTATTAATTTTGATAAGGTACCTGGTCGGGGACTAATCGGGAACTAGTTGGGCTTTTTGTTGTCAAAATTTCAGTCGGGGCCTGGTCGGTGGTTGGTCAAGGGCTAGTCGGGCCTTTTCGTACACTAATGATTTTTTTAATTCTAAAACAATGAGAATATATTTAACAATAATTTTACACCGTTCTTTGGAAAAAAGATTTATTAATGTTAAATTCATCTCAAATATACTTAATAAATAATTATTAAGGTAATAATTTTTCACGAAAATCAACTTTTTATAAAAAACAACGATCAAAGTCTTTAAAAAGACCTAATCTTAATTTTTTGTAGCAGTAAAGCCCGCAAAAAGTCATGAGACTTTAAATTTGTACAGAGGCTTATTTTTAAATTGATCTGAAAGGTTTGCCATATATAAATAAAGTCTAATCCTTCAGGTAGTTGAAATTGGAAAGAGAAGTTTTGTTTGATTAATCAGTGAAGAGCAGTATCCTAGTAGTAAACTATTAAGCACGGTAGAGTTCAGATTTCGTTACCACCTTCATTCGAGTCTTGCGGTTCTGGACTGGTAGCTTTAAAGAAAATCCGCAAGGGCGCGACGTGCCGTCTCTCGCGCAACATAAATGACGCGTCAAGTGTTTAAGACAGCAGTCCACACGTAACGAAGCATAATTACCTGGAGCAGAGACTACCGTGACCAACATGGCGGTTCCTTCAGAGCGAGGCTCTTCCATTGCTGCCTTCTATCTGAAGTTTTTTTTTTTAAATTAATATTCCACAAATTTTGGGGGATTTTAGTTACATAAATGTATGCATTTTTAAGCGTAGGATATGTTCCCATTAAATCTTGAGTTTATGGAGATTTTCGTAAATAATAAGTATTTTCACAAACTTTTAGGGGATGTTCCACAAATTTTGGGCAATTTGGTTAATATTCCACGCGGAGGATGTATTATCATATGACCCCTACTAGTACCCGATCAGGCCCCGACTACGATAAGTTGGGTCACCTGACTAGCCCCCGACTAATCTACCGTGACGCTACTGGTCGGGGGCTAGTCAGATGACCCGACTAGCCCCAGACTTTAAGTGGGGTGGAATAGTCGGGAACCAGACTAGTTCCCCATTTGAATTTCTACACGGGGTAATTCAGGTAATTCACTTATTTTAATCCGTATGTAACCTGAAGCAATCCATCTATTGTAATCCATGCCTAACCCGAAATAAGCCATTTAAATCCTCTGTCATTAAATTTATTCACAGTAATCCGTGGTAATGTGGAGTAACTCACAGTAATCCACTTTTCATTATCGTTCATCCGCTGGTAATCCGGTGTAATGCAATATAATATAAGTAATCAAGTTCCAATCCCCGGTAATTCAAGTAATTTGCAGTAATCCGATTTCAATTTGTATTAATTCACAATAATCCATTTTCAATCAAAATAATTCACTGGTATTTCACTTTTAATCCGTTGACATCCACTTGTAATCTAGGGATATCAATTTTTAATCTAGACATTTGGGAGTAATTTTAGATAATCCACTTGTGATCTGAAATAATTCAGAGTAGTTGAAAGTAATTTAAGTAATCCAAGTAATTACTTTGTAAACCAGAGTAATCAACGTGTATACAAGTTCTATTTAGTAGAAGTCTACTTGTAATCCGGTATATATTTCACTGCAAGCCCAGATAATTTGAAGTAATTCAGGTAATTCACTTACTGTAATCCATGTCTGACCCGAAATAATTCACTTTTAATCCAGCGTCATTAAATTAATTTTCAGTAATCCACTTTTAATTATAATTTATTCGCTGGTCAATCGAATAATCCATTTTAATATAAGTAATCCACTTGTAATCCCCAGAAATTCAAGTAATTCATAGTAATCTACTGGTAATTTGGAGTCATTCACAGTAATCCACATTTAATTTTACATAATTCACTCGTACTCCAGTTATAATTTGTGAGCATCCACTTGCAATTTAGGATTATGCATTTTCAATCCAGATAATTGGGAGTAATTCAGATAATCTACTTACTGTAATCCACATTCAACCTGGAGGAATCCACTTGTAGTCCGATTTAATCCATCGTAATTAAAGGAATTAACTTGTAAATCACAATAATCCACTTGTATTATAGTTCTAAGCAGTAGAAATCTACTTATAATTAGGAGTAAATCGGCTAATCCACTTATTTTAATCCATATCTAATTCGAACTAATCCGCTTTAAATCGGCTCATTAAATTCATTATCATTAATCCACTGACAATGTAGAGTAATTCACAGTAATCCACTTTTAACTATTGTTTATCCGCTGGCAATTGGATGTAATTCAGTGTAATATAAGTAATACATTTGTCATTTGGAGTAATTCAGAGTAATCCACTTTTAATCCAAATGATTCACTGGTAGCCCACTTTTAATGTGTGGACATCCAATTTTATTCTAGGGTTATTAATTTTTAATCCAGATATTTGAAAATAATTCTTATAATCCACTTCTTGCAAACAATATGTGACCTAAAGTAATCCACTTGTAATCCGAGGAATGCAGAGTCTTTGGCGGAGACCAAGTGATACCCCTACTTGGCGCGTCCCCGGGTGGCAAATAGGAGAAAGCTCGTTGGAAACAGAGGCTAGGGCTGAAATAAAATAGGCCTGCGGACCAAACACACATGATTGTTGCCGATTTTGGCACACTAGACGAGCTTCAAACCGGTTACGGGGAAGAAGCTACTGTGAGCTTGCTCTGCCGAGGTGTAAGTTGCGGTCGGTTATCAGGAATCCAGCCCGTTCGGGCCCTGATCAGGAAGTGTGTGGGTACTTCAGAGGTTGTAATCTGCAGTGCTCCGAGCGAGTCCGGTCCGTCCGTGCATTCCGAGACCGGTTAAACGAAGGCTGGGCCCCATAGAAATAGGGTAAGACTGCTGTCCGAAGGTATACCCGTTCTCAGTTTTGAAAATGAAAACGAGAATGATAAACTAATGGTCACGGACGTGAAGGACAACAACGAGGAAAATGAGGTGATGTCAAGCGCCAGCCTCATATTATTTGAAAAATTCCAGAAGTTTAGAGATCTCGAAGCTGAAGTAGAAAAAGCTCTTGAAGATATCAAGAAGATTTTTGAGGAAATGTTTTTCAAGACAGAAGGTAGGATAAACCTAGATTCGAGTGTCAAAAATGGACTAAGGAACGTAAAGCATCATTTTAAAATCCTCGAGGCAAAGAGAAAATATTTCAAAAATGTTTCAGAAGAAATAACGGCCATTGGCTCTGGGCGCTCAGAAATAAGACCCGCAACAACACCGACTAGCCGTTCTGCTCCCGCAAATCAGTGGGATACGACTCCAGGGTCTTCCAAAAAGAGAAAGAGGAAGACAGCGGGCACACCAAGCTCGAATGGTGACAAGACGGCGAAACCCAGGAAAAAAATGGTTGGCGAAACTGATCAACGGTGATCTGATGAACGGCTGACCACGGTGGAAAGGCGAAGAAAGACGGTCCAAAATCGCTCGGAGTTAGGGAAACGGGAAACCGTAAGTGAGCGTAAGAGAAATCGCCCAGAGGATGTTTTGATGAAACCAGCTGAAGGCCGAAACTATGTGGGTGCCCTAAAACAAATTAGGATCACACCCTTGGTTCCGCTGCTTGTGTGAGCTACAAGGATGCCGCGCGGCTATACTTAAAGGGCCGAATATGTGGACAGTAATTCAAGGAAACTTGGGCCACTGTCAGCTGGCACAAGATATCATGTACCAGATGGCGTGGAAAGAAAAGGCTGACGTTCTCGTATTAAGCGAACAATGCGTGAACCTAAAACACTCAAATTGGTACTCAGATATTTCGGGGAGGGCTGTATTTGGGTCCGAGACCCCAAAAAGATGTCGGTCGACAGCTATGTATGGGTCATACGCGGAAATAGCGCTAGAATTAGATGCTATTTGTCGCCGAATGAAGGCACAGCCATTTTAGCGAAAAACTACAGGCGATTGAAAATCTCATTCGTGACCTAGAGGTCGAGTAAATATTGGCTGGAGATTTTAATGCGAAATCTAGGGAATGGGGAATGACGTGGACAGACACTCGCGGGAAAAAGCTGGCCGAAATGGCGGATAGTATGGACCTAACAGTGCTGAACGTAGGAAATTCTTCAAAATGTGGAAGACCTGGATAACGTGAGATGATCCCAAATGTTACTTTGGCATCTTCAGGTATCGCAGCAAAAATACAAAACTGGAGAGTACTAGAAGACTTAAAGGCTGGAGATTGCTAGTTTATTAGATGCCAAGTTGAGAAATTACCAAAAAGGTCATACGACAAGATCAAAAGCATACAAAAGAAGGGCTGGAAAGTCAGTTGTTTTGACCTGGCAGCACTCACAAAGAAGATCACGATAAAAGGGAGGTTCACCACAAACACCACAAACATGGTGACAACGAAACAAGCAGCTGAGAAACTTATCGAAGACGAAATGAGTATCATTTTTAAAGGCTCAGACGCTAGGACCAAAGAATAAAAAAAAGAAATCCAGAATTTGTAGGGTAAAACAACAAATACAAGCTGGCAAAGAAAAAGCTAAATCTCACTATTAAGGAGAGTCAAGCGAGGAAATGGAAGGATATCTGCGCTGCTGTCGACAAAAATATCTGGGGACGTGGATACCAGATTATCACTGGTAAAATCTACCGAAAATCGCCTGAAGATCTAACGGACCCGAAAACGATGGAGGTTATAGTAAACGAGCTCTTCCCTAACCACTTAGAAAGAACCATCTTCGACAACAACCCTGTCGGAACACCCGGTTTCTCAGTCCTAGAACTTAACGAGGCGGTCCAAGATAGGACAAGTGGAAAAGCCCCTGGCCCTGAAGGAATACTAGTTGAGGTTGTCAAGCTTATAGCCAGGGACTGCCCTTTTCTGTTGTTGACCATCTATAACTAATGCCTTCGGGCAGGATTCTTCAGCAGCAGATGGACGAGACAGAGGCTGGTCCTCCTTGACAAAGAAAAGGGTCCCTTGTAAGCTCGGCATCTTACAGGCCTCTGTGCATGCTGGATCTTGCAGGAAAGATGTTTGAAAAAATGCTCCGAACTAGACTTAGAGCGGCGATTGAGTAAGCAGGTGACCTCGCCGAAAACCAACACGACTTCCACGAGGGCAGATCAACCATGGGAGCGATCGCCGAAATTGAACAGGAGGTAGCAAGAGCATGAAGCAGAAATCATGGGTCGAGAAAGGTTGTAGTATTGATCACGCTCTATGTAAGAAATTCTTTCAAGACAATCAGATGGACCGACGTATTAGACGCTCTCCAAAAGAACTTCAGAGTACTGAGTTACTTATTGAGAGCTATTTTTGATTACCTAAGGACAGGGATCTACAATATGAAACGACGAATCGGATGAAACAAAAGAAGGTAACAGCAGGGGCAGCACAGATCCGTACTGAGACCGGACCTGTGGAATATCGTCTACAACCACGTTCTCAAAATAAAATAGCCAGACGACTGCAAGCTTATTGGCTTTGCAAATCACATCGCGGCAACAAACCTGGCACGGAAGGAGGAAGAAGCCACAATTAAAGCAGCTCTAGTCTCAATACTTGTAGTGAACTGGATTCAGCGTTAACAACAAAAATTTTGCGCTGCTGGCCAATGCTTAAATTGAGCAACTGCATGGTACTCAAAATCGCTGAATACCCTTCGTTGAACATACCTGCATACCTTGATATGCCCATCTGCATCAATTAGGAGCCATGAATATTTTTCTGCATTAGAGCCCGATTAGAAAAAGGAAACACCAGCTTGGTCATTTGCTTTCGGCTTCGTATTTTCAAAAATACTTGAAATTAAGCTCTGTAACTTTGAGAATATATTCTCGGATAGTTTATCTATCGATTTAGGTAAAAAAATCAATTTTTCACTTCTTCTAAAGCATGACACCCCCTTAAGTCCAAACTGTAGTGAAGTAATTTACAGTAATCCAGTTTTAGTTTGGAGTAATTCACAGTAATTTACTCTGAATCCCAAGTTATTCACTAGTACTCTTCCTCTAATCCTTTTATATCAACTTGTAATCTAGAATTATCCATTTTTAAGCCAGATAATTGAGAGTAATTCAGGTAATCCACTAATTGTAATCCATATGTGACCTAAAGTAATCCAGTTGTAATCCGAATTGATCCAGAGTGATTCGGAATAATTCAAGTAATCCAAGGTCAAACTCGGAGAAAGTCGCAGTTTTGGGGCTGAAAATGTCGAGTAATTCACAGTAATCCACTTTTAATTATCATTTATCCGTTGCTGATCCAGTGTAATTCATTGCAATATAAGTACACCAAACTCTCGCTTTCAGTCAAGTGTCGGGGGTTGCCTTCAAATAACCTTGGACTGATTTCGGGGGGATCGAAACGTGAACAGTGAGGGCCACCCAACTCGTTCGCAATTGGAATATAGACCTATATACAGGGTGTCTAAAAAGTCCCGGGACGGTTGGATATTTCTTCAGGTAAAATGTTTTTCAAAAAAGTGAAGGTCATTCCTGAAGTAAATTTCAACGAGGAATTCAATTGTGACCTTCACTTTGACCTTGAAGTTAACTTTTATGGCTTTTTGAAGGTCAACTTTGTTTTTTACAAATGGAAATCCCCCTTTTTTACATCTGCAATCGATATAACGGAAAATTTTACGTTCAGGTACGTACCCAAGTCATAGGTCCATTGTAACGTTCAAGGTCAGTTAGAGGTTATTTAAAATTAACAAAGTTTTCCAAGAGGTCAGTGTAATTCCTGGAGTAAATTTCAACGAGGAATTCAATGGTGACCTTCATTTTGACCTTGAAGACGACCTTCATGGCTTTTAGAAGGTCAACTTTGTTTTTTTTAATGGAAATCCCCTTTTTTACATCTGCGTCATAGGTCAATTGTAACGTTTAAAGTCAGTTAGAGGTTATTTGAAATTAACAAAGTTTTCCAAGAGGTCAGTGCAATTCCAGAAGTAAATTTCAACGAGAAATTCATTGGTGAGCTCTGTATTGATCTTGGTGATGATCTTCAAGATTTTTTCCAAGAAGTTTACGTTTACGTTTAGCATTACCCAGGAACAACGACGTGGACCTAGTAAATTCTGTTCCCTTTGGGGTGCTTGATTAGCGTGAATCCCCTTGCCTCTCACGTTTCGGGGTGCTTGATTAGCGTGAGCCCCCCCTGCCTCTCACGCTTCAGTGAAGATGTTCGAACTGAAAACCTTGAGCTTCTTGACATAAAGCTATGCGATTCGTCTATGCTTTGTGGTTGCGTTGAGTATACTTTGCTCTTTAAATAACCCCACAGAAAATAGTCGAGAGGCGTCAGATCAGGAGATCTAGCAGGCCACTCGATTTCACCCCTTCTTCCAATCCACCTTTGAGGGAACTGAGTATCAAAATATGCTCGAATCTCCCTACCGTAAAGAGCCGCTGCTCCGTCCTGCTGAAACCAAATATTTTGAAAATTATCGCCTGTAATCTACCTTATTCTTGATACAATTCGGCTTCTGAGAAGCTCTTCATATGCACGAGCATTGAGATTACCATCGATTAAGAAAGGGCCTATCAATGTATCATTCAAGATACCGGCCCAAACATTAATCTTTTGTGAATATTGCGTGTGACTCTCCAACATCCAATCAGGATTTGTGTCAGACCAATATCTACAATTTTGCCTATTAACTTCACCTTTTAAAGTGAAAGCAGATTCATCTGAAAATAATGTATTGTACAAGAAAAGAGGATCTCTATCAATTCTGTCCATCGTAATTTCACAAAATTCAACCCGAAGATCAGGATCGTCTTCATTGAGCTCTTGTACCAGATGATCTTTGTAAGGGTGGAAATTACTCGTTGAAATTTACTTCAGGAATTACACTGACCTCTTGGAAAACTTTGTCAATTTCAAATAACCTCTAACTGACCTTGAACGTTACAATGGACCTATGACTTGGGTACGTACCTGAACGTAGAATTTTCAGTTCTATCGATTGCAGATGTAAAAAAAAGGGGATTGTCATTTAAAAAAACAAAGTTGACCTTCAAAAAGGGATAAAGGTTAACTTCAAGGTCAAAGTGAAGGTCACAATTGAATTCCTCGTTGAAATTTACTTCAGGAATGACCTTCACTTTTTTGAAAAATATTTTACCTGAGGAAATATCCAACCGTCCCGGGACTTTTAAAACACCCTGTATATGATGTCAAAACCGCTCTCGACCTGCTCTCCTGAGAAACTACGGGAGCCAGCAGTTCTAGGAAGGCTGAGAACGGGGTGACTGAAAGCAAGAGTTTGGTGTAATACACTTCTAATCCGAAGTAATTGAAGTAATTGACTTTAATCCACTTGTAAGTTAGACTAATTCACAGTCCTCTACTCTTAATCCCAAGTATTTCACTGGTACTCTAATTCTAATCGCTCTACATCAACTTATATTATATGGTTATCAACTTTTAATCCAGTTCATTGAAAGTAATTCAGGTATCCACTTATTGTAATCCATGTGTAACCTGAAGTAACCCACTTATAATTTGAATTTTAGGGAATTCAGAATATTCAAGGACATCAGAGAATTCATAGAATCTAAGGAATTCAGGATATTAAAATATTTCAGAGAATTCGGAATCTCCAAGGAATCCCAAATATTCAAGAAACTCACGATATTCAAGGATTAAAGAGAATTCAGAGAATTTCAGATCATTTAGGGAATTAAAGAAATTTAGATAATTCAGAATATTTAACTAATTTAGACAAATTGAACAAATTTAAGGGATGCATGGAATTCAAGGAATTTCAGAATCTTTCAGGAAATTCAGAATATTCAAGGTTATCATAGAATTCATAGAATTGAAGGAATTTAGAATATTGAAGGTATTCAAGAAATTAAGAGAATTTCAAGGATTACACAGAATTTAGGAAAGTCAAGGAATTTCCGAATATTCAAGAAACTCACGATATTTAAGGATTAAAGAGAATTCAGAGAATTTCGGATCATTTAGGGAATTAAAGAAATTTAGATAATTCAGAATATTTAACTAATTTAGACAAATTGAACGAATTTAAGGGATTCATGGAATTCAAGGAATTTCAGAATCTTTCAGGAATTCAGGAAATTCATAATATTCAAGGTTATCATAGAATTCATAGAATTTAATGAATTTAGAATATTGAAGATATTCAAGAAATTAAGAGAATTTAAAGGATTGCATAGAATTTAGGAAACTCAAGGAATTTCCGAATATTCCAAGATTTCAGAAAATTTCAGGAATTTAAAATTTTCAAGGAATTCAAAATTTTAGAAGTTTTTTAAAAATTCAGAGAATCCTGCATTTCCAAGAAGTCCCGAGTTTCCAAGGGATTCACGACCCAGAAGTTAGCTATGCATATCGATTTTAAATCTAGGGATTCATGGAATTTCAGAGAACTCGAAGAATTTCGAGAACTCAGAATATATAAAGCGAATTCAGACGAATTGAAGGAATTCAGGGGATTTTGAGAATTCAGGGAATTAGGAATATTCAAAGGATATTAGGGAATTCAAGATATTCAGAATGTTAAACAATTTCAAAAATTTGAAGAATTCAGAGAATTCCGAATATGCAAGGAATTCCTAGTATTTAAGGAATTCTGGATATTTAAGAATTTCAGTGAATTGAGAGAATTCCAAAAATTTCAGAGGTTCTAGGGAAGTCAAGGATTTTAGAAAATTCACAGAATTCAGAGATCTTTAGGGATTCAGAGAATCTGCCAAACCTTTATTGCTCTAAACATAAAACTTTAATTTATAAGCATTGGTTTTAATTATTTATTCAATCATAAAATATAATTATTTTCAAACGATACAATTTTGAAAGAGTGAAAAATTGAACAAAATTGGAAATGATTCCAGTTTTTAATAATTATTAATTTCATTTTTTTATTTCACAATTTCTGAAAGTTAAAGCTAATTCCAAATAATTTTATATAAATTAAACATTATTTCCTCTCACAATTATGTGCTTTTGAACTTAAACAGTAAAAAAACCAATTAAAAAATAGGAATAAAAAACAAAATAACAAAAGATTAAAACAGTTTTTTTATTTCAAAGTTGCTTCCTGATGAAGGTATTTTTTGTGCCTTTTATTTTCGATTTGATTACAATTTTGAAACATGCATATTTCATTAGTTCGTGTGGGTAGGACGGTTAGTATTTGCATTTTTTTGCTTTGCTTTTATGAAGTCATCAAGAATAATTTATTCCTATTCAACCTCTTCTCATTTTTATTTCTTTGTTCGGAACATGAATATAATTTTAATCTATCTTGGGAGACGTGAGATCTATTCTACAAATATCAACATTGCGTTAAAAGCAAATAGAAAATAACAAAATAATAAATAATAAAAAAAAAGGTTCTAGAGAATATTAAAGAAAATTTATTTATTTTACAGGACTGTACAAAATAAAAAAAATTCAATCGAGTTTGAAGGATATTTAGTACTTAAGAATTTTTTTAAATGTTAGTTTTTTCTTGAAACCTATCAGAATCCTTAAAAAGCTTCTAAACTTTCTGCTCGAAATCTACAAATATCTACGTTTTGTTAAAAAATTTTGAAACCTTTCTAATTTTTAATTTTTTTTAATCTTTGCAAAACTTCTAAATATCTCTTAAGCTTTCTCCAATTTTTTCTCACATTTTTTAATGCAGGAAAATTGAACATTTTTATTTTAAAGTCTTGTATATTTCTTTTCAAAATTTTAGAACATTATATGAAATGTTTCGAAATCTTTTTCAAGTTTCTTTGAAAATAAAAAAATATTAAAAATTTTCCCATCATTCAAATTTTTTTATTCTTTTGAAACTATTTACAATTTTCAATAAGCTTATTTTATAAAAGTTAAAAAATCTACATTGAAACAATTTTTAAAAATGTACACGTTTTAAATTATTTTAAAACTGTCTAAAACTTCTAGGTATCTTTTAAAGTTAGAAGAATTTTTTCTAATATTTTGCTTAAAAATCTTCCAGATTCTTTTTGCAATTTCGGAAATTTTTTAATATGTTTTGAAACCTTTTTCATTTTTTTCGAAATGAAAAATCATTTGAAATTCTGAAATTTTTCCAGAAATTTAAAAATAGTTTTTTATGTTCTTGAAGCTATTCGAAATTCTAAAAAGCTTCTTTTTTTAAATTTTCAAGTCTACATTAAACATTTTTTTAATCTTTTCAAATTTTCTAAATAACTTTTAAACTTGCACGCATTTTTTCTAAAAAAATCCTTTGAATTTTCTCATAAATCTTATAAAACAATTTTTATTTTCTTGAAATCTTTCAAAACTCTTAAAAAGCTTACAATTATTTTTTCGAAATATTTAAAAATCTACATTTTTTTAAAATAGTGTGAAATATTTTCAAGTTTTAAATTATTTTTATATCTTTTCCAAACTTCAAACTGTCTCTTAAGCTTACTGTTTTTTTCTAACATTTTTATTTAAAATCTTGAACATTATTTTTTGAAATTCTGGGAAATAATTTGAAATGTTTTTCAATTTTATTTCAAACTGAAAAATCATTTAAAATTTTACCAGGAATATTTAACTGAAATACTTGATTTTTTAACAAAAAACATAAAATTTTAAACAATAAGATTATTTTTCAAACAAAATATTAATTTTCTACCAAAAAATACAATTTTTTAACCGAATACATGAATTTTAATGAAATAGTTGAGCTTTAATTCAAGAATCAATCAAATTGATCAATCAAAAATTGAATAATTAAATTTTTAGTCATAAAATGAATTTTGAACTAAAATGATTGGATATGCTACTGGAATAGTATTTTCGAGAAAAAAATAATTAAAACCGTTAAATTTTCGGAAAAAAAATCTTTCCAACTTTGATAAATAAAATGATTTCCAATCAAAGATTTTATTTTTCAACTAAATAAATTTATTTTTTAATCTAAAAGATGAATTTTCAACTAAAATTATGAATATTTAACTGGAATACTTGAATTTTCAACAATCGAAACGAATTTTTAAACTAGGAGATTAACTTTCATAGAAAAAAATAATTTTCTACCAAAAAAGTCGATTTTCTACCAAAAAGTCAATTTTTTAACAAAATACGTAAATTTTTAAGGAACTAAATAAATTTTCAATTTAAAAACACAAATTTACAATCAAATTGTTAAATTTTGAACTAGAAAATGTCAAATTTCCACCTAAAATGGAACGGTTAAATTCTCAGTGGAAAACATTCACTTTCAGCTAAACTGATGAATTTTCACAAAAATTTATGAATCTTTAACCGAAATTGTTGAATTGTATATATACCAAAAAATATTAAATTTCAACAAAAAATAATAATTTAATAATAGATTTAATGCTTTCACGATGATTCATTTTGATAAAAAGATATATTTCGGGTTCCAACCATGATTAATCTCTACAAAAAAGACGAATTTTCTGCAAATTACATGAATTAAAAAAAGTGTTTCATTTTTGAATAAAAAATATCAATTTTCAATTAAATAGTTGAATTCTCCGTCAAAACCCTAATTCTCAATAAAAAGGTCGGATTTTTAGAAAAATAGTTCAATTTTCTACAAGAAAATTTGAATTTTTTTATGAAAAATTGATTTTCAACAGAGTAGTTACATTTTTAAAAAGAGATGAATTTTCAATTAAAATCATGAATCTTCCAACAAAAAAATTAAATTTTAACAAAAGAGTTTATCTTTCATCCGCAAGTAGTAACATATTTAAAGGAAAAAAGGTAAATTCCCAATCAAAAATGTAAAAAAAGGTATATTATAGTTCAGAAATATTTTTCCTTTGAAATACTACTTCTACTCTAAAAACTAGTTGAAGTACTTTTTTCTAAAATTTGTAAGAAGCAACTTTTAAATTATAACGAATTTCGACTTCGAAACAGGAATTTTTTAGCTCTTTCCTTTTGAATCCTAGTTTTATTTTTTTTAATTCCTGTTCCATGTAAATAAATTCCCTGTCCCGATTGAAATTATATTTCTTTACGCAAACTCCCTGTTTTTAATAATAACAATTTTCTACCAATAAATAATTTCAAATAATTATTTGCACTTATATGGTCTGCAACTGTAGACAAAGTATAAATCACTTTTCTGAATTCACAAAAATTATTAAAATAATAAAAACTTGAATTTTGCTACGATTTTTAATTTTAATTTTTTTAATATTTAATTCCCGTTTTCTTAATTCAATCCTGGCCATTTCCTGGTTTCCCAAGCAAGTCGCCACCCTGCTTCTGGAATTATTCACAATACTAAAGTCTGTTTTTTTGCAATCTATAAACTAATTAGTACAGTCTACAAAAAGTGCCCTAATATTTTTTTATTTATTCTCTAATAAACAACAGATAAATTATATCTTGTTAATAAAAAATTGTTAAGTAGGAAGATCTTTTTCCAAATGAGATGATTCTTTTATAATAGACTAAGAGATTTAAACTACTATTTGCATTTCAATAAGATTACTCTTTTTAAAGTAGAGCAAAAAAATAATTCCAATTCAAGGTTCTCGAGAAAAATTCAAGGAGATTTCCAGGATTTCAAGGTTCTGCAAAAATCAAGGGTAATACCAAGTTTCCAAAGTGGCTGTACACCCTGAATTTAAAACTTGATTAAAAAATTATCTTCTATCAATAAAGTTTAGAAAAAGTTAGAAATAAATTGGTTCAGAAAATTCGTAATCGTCATTAATAGAAAAAAAAACTAAACTGAAAAAAGCCAATAAAATTCATATTCAAATACAGTAGAACCTCGATTATCCGAGGCTCCGCGTTATCCGAGGCAACGGGACTCATCCACGATATCGTGAAGACACTCCAGTGGGCACAAAATTTGGCGACGTCTTTACGACATCGTTACGACATCTTTGCGACATCTTTGCGACATTGTTACGACATCCTATATCCGTGTCGTTTCGGTGTCTTCAAGATATCGTAAAGACATCGTCAGATCATACGACGTGTTTGCGATATCATAAAGACACCCTAACGACATGGACATAGGATATCGTAAAGTTGTCGCAAAGATGTCATAAAGACGTCGCCAAATTTTGTGTCCACTGGGACCTTGACGACATGTAAATAGGATATCGTCAACTTGTCGTAAAGATGCCGTAACGATGTCGTAAAGACATCGCCAAACTTTGTGCCCACTGAGGATACAAGTCGAGTCTGGAGTTTGAATTGTATAATTTTGACTTTCATTTCATTCAAAGCTCGCTCTAAGGCATTAAGGCACATTCGAGGGATCAGTTTACATAATGGATGTAAACATTCCTAGCGATCGTGCCGAATTCGAGTGGAGCTCATATATTTTTTTAAACATTCATTTAATCTTCAAACATTGTAATTATTTAAACAATTTTCAAAAATGGCTATTTTTTAAAGAATACATTTAATTTATCATGTTGCTTTGTAGACTTACAAGAAATATTTATTATTTAAACATTTTTTATTTGAAAATTAAGACTAAGAATGTCTATCCGATGACTCTTTTCTATCTTGCTTTGTAAACCTACAAACAATTTACAAGAACTATTATTTATGTAAAGAATTTCAATTTAAAAACTAAGAGTTTAACCGTTTTTATACGAGACAATTTTTTGACGGAGTCAACTAAGAATTTCTATCCGATGCCTCTTTTCTATTTTGCTTTGTAAACTTACAAGGACTATTATTTATTTAAAGAATTTCAATTTAAAAATAAAAGTTTAACCTTTATTCTACGAGTTGATTTTTTTACGAACCCAGTGGGCACAAAATTTGGCGACGTCTTTGCGACATCGTTACGACACCTTTACGATATCCTATGTCAATGTCGTTAAGGTGTCTTTATGATAACGTAAACACGTCGTATAATCTGACGATGTCTTTACGATATCGTAAAGACACCGAAACGACACGGACATAGGATGTCATAAAAATGTCGTAAAGATGTCGTAACGATGTCGTAAAGACGTCGTCAAATTTTGTGCCCACTGGGCACAAGAACACTAAGAATGTCTATACGATGACCTTTTTCTATTTTGCTTTGTAAATTTACAAGAAATATTATTTATTTAAAGAATTTTAATTTGAAAATAAGTGTTTAACCTTTTTCTACGAGTTAATTTTTCTACGAAGTTAATTAAGAATGTCTATACAATGGCTCTTTCTTCTGCTGCTTTTTAAATTTACAAGAACTATTAATTATTTAAACAATTTTAATGAAAAAATGCAAAGTTTGGCCTTTATCGTACGAGTCAATTTGTTTTCAAAGTAAACTAAGAATGTCTATCCGATGACTCTTTTCTATTTTGATATGCAAATTTACATAATCTATTAATTATTTAAAAAATTTCAATTTTAAAATAAGAATTTGACCTTTTTTCTACGAGTTACTTTTTTTACGAGGTCAAGTAAGAGTCTCTGTACAATGACTCTTTTTATGCTGCTTTTTAAATTTACATGAACTATTAATTATTTAAACAGTTTTAATTTAAAAATTTAAAGTTTGGCCTTTATGCTACAAGTCAATTTGGTTTCGAAATCAACTTAGAATGTCCATTCGATGACTTTTTTCTATGTTGCTGTGTAAATTAACGAGAACTTTTATTTATTTGAAGAATTTCAATTTAAAAATAAGTTTGACTTTTTTCTACGAGTTCATTTTTTTACGAAGCCAAGTAAGAATGTCTATCGGATGACTCTTTTCTATGTTGCTTTTTAAATTTACAAGAGCTACTAATTATTGAAACAATTTCAATTAAAAAATTAAGAATTTGGTTTTCTTTCTACGAGGAGGCTATATTTTTTAACATAATTAACTAAGAATATCTTTTCGATGATTTATTTTCTCTGAAGCTTTGAAAATTTATAATTATTAATTATTTTAAAAATGTTTAGCAACATATTTATAGTTTGGCTATTTTTCGAGTAAGAAGCACAATTTGTTTACGAAATGAACTAAAAATGTCTTTCGTTGATCATTTTCCAACATACTTTTTAAATTTATAATAATTATTAACCATTTAAACAATATTCATAAACATATTGAGAGTAAGGGTATTTTAAAATTAATAAACACAATTTGTTTACGAAGTTAACTAAGATTGTTTTTGCGATGAATCTTTCCTAAGTTATTTGTTAAATTTACAAGAATTATTAATTATTTAAAGAATTTTCATAAAAAATTCAGAATTTGACTATTTTCCAACGAATATGGTCAGTTTTTTTTTACAAATTTACCTAAGAACGTCTTTCCGATTAATTATAAGAATAAAATTTTCATGTTTTATTATTTAAACTACTTTCTTGAGGAAATTAAGAGTTTGTGCATCTTTTGAAGAATAGGCTTAATTTGTTTACGGAATTAACAAAGAACGTATTTCCAATCACTTTTTACTATGACACTTCGCAAATTTACACCAATGATTTATTATTAAAATAAATTCCATAAACAAATTCAGAAAGTAACTGTTTTTTAGATTTTTAACTATTCGAACATTTTAAACAAATTAGTTTTTATAAGAAAATGTATGCACTATATATTTAATAAGAGTTAAAAAATAAATTAAAACTGTATAATGGTAAAAACTTTCATTTTCATTAGTTTCAGTAGTTATTTCTTTTTATTATTTTCTTCCAGTAATTTCATAATAGTCTGTGTGAATCTTAGTACAATTTAATTACAATGCGGCTACAAATGAATTTATTCGAATTACTCGCAGTTGCCTAAACATTTGGCCAGATGAGAGGAAAATTGCAGAAAACCACCTTCCGAGTTTAGCCGGGTTTTCAAAATTCGAGCACACAACCCGGTCGTACCCCGTAGATGGTCACACACCCAGTGGGCACAAACTTTGGCGACGTCTTTATGACATCTTTACGACAACTTTACGACATCCTATGTCCATGTCGTTTCGGTGTCTTTACGATATCGTAAATAAGTCGTATGATCTGACGATGTCTTTACTATATCACAAAGACACCTAAACGACATGGACATAGAATGTCGTAAAGTTGTCGTAAAGATGTCGTAAAGACGTCGCCAAATTTTGTGCACACTGGGCATCCAAGTTCTAGCAGCGCTCGAAATGGCTTGACATTTGGACTCTTCTCGAGTCGAGATCCTATATCATGTATTTCTATGAAAATTTGTACGCGCCGACGTTTTAGATGTTTTTTTTTTTAACTAGCATAAAAATGTTTAGTGTTGCGCAATAATTTATTCTGCATCTTGAGAGGGTCGCCATGCGGAGCCGTGTACATATAAAAGTTATTAAAGCAAAAATGAATATCACCGTTTCATATTACACTTCATTTACAAATAAAATAATCGGAAGTAAAGCTGTGGGTCGCACGCGAAACGCGCGTATGAACTTCTAGTCATTAATAAAACAGATGAAGCTGCTACGGCTAATTCTGAATGTGCGCAGTAGTTTGCAATTAGTAATAAACTAATAAATTAATCAAGATAAATCCATATCCCGTGTAGAAATTCAAATGGGGAACTAGTCTGGTTCCCGACCATTATCCTAGTCGGGGCCTGATCGGGCAATAGTAGGGGTCATATGATAATACATCCTCCGCGTGGAATATTAACCAAACTCCCCAAAATTTGTGGAATATCTCCTAAAAGTTTGTCAAAATACTTATTATTTACGGAAATCTCCATAAACTTTTTTGAGATATTTTAAAGTGCTCAAATTTACCCAAGATTTAATGGGGTACATCCTACGCTTAGAAATGCATAAATTTATGTAACTAAAATTCCCCAAAAATTTGTGGAATATTAATTTAAAGAAAAAAACTGCAGCTGGAAGACAGCAATGGAAGAGCTTTGATCTGAAGGAACCGCCATGTTGGTCACGGTAGTCTCTGCTCCAGGTAATTATGCTTCGTTACGTGTGGACTGCTGTCTTAAACCAAAGATATTATAAACGTAGATGCGGTGCGGGCTTAGTTGCCCGCCATAAATATAGACGGCGCGTCCGGCGAAAAAAGTCACTTCCCCTCTACCCACCGCTCCCCGTAGAAAGCACCCATCGATATAGTTTTCCAAGAGCCACTTGGAGCGCTGTAAGCAACTCTCGGCACACATTCGAGGCGCACTGATGGTAAACTTAGCTTGGACAAGAACCATTTGGATTGAAAGTAAATTGCCAATTAAAAAATTTTTACATTTATTATTATTATTATTATACCATTAAGCCATTTCCCTTTCGGGGTAGGCGTGACTCACTCGGCAGGGGAAAGGAGTAGTGTGTGGATGGGATAGAGATT
>NC_046665.1:118252949-118256295 GCF_010883055.1 Belonocnema kinseyi | reverse complement strand
TAAAAATTAACAAATATATATTAAAGGTTCACTCAAGGTCATTTTTGTTCAAAAAGCTTATTCCTGAATAAATTAACTCTTATTGTTTCCGATTTCGTTCTGCCACTCAGGGTAATTTTCTGTGAAAAATATTGATTTACAAAGAATATTTGTCAAAGAATAGAATGGATTTCTTCGCCCGAGATGCAAACGTCAATTGTACTATAGTAAAAACAACTGGAAAAATGTAGACGAAAGCCAAATTTGGTAAAGAAAACAAACCTTTGTCGATCTATAAATACTAATTTTATTTCCCGAAAGATTTTTAAAAGATCTCTTCGAAACACTTTTATTGCAAATATTTAATTGAAGAAAAATATTTGTTATGAAAATAAAAAAAGTGCAATTTTTACATACAATTCTTAAAATAAAAAAATCTGTGTGTCAAACCACAATCCAATCCGACTATTCTTTCCAAAGTTAACCGATATACAGACAACCACAACCACAATAACGACGACGTAGACGCCAGAGAGACAGATACCGATGTAAAAACTTGTTTTTCTGACTCAAGGATCCTCAAAACTTCGAAATTTAATGAAATTCGCGAAAATCATTTTTCGCATAAAACTCTTCTCATTATGGATGAGAATGTGATAAAATAATCATGGGGTCTTGAAAAAGTAGCGTTTTTCGCCTCTTGACTTTTTTCCATGTGAAGCTATTTTTGCTTCAAATGTCCATTTTCGTTTGGTTTTTTGGATTTTGAAAATCCTTTAACTTTGGTAAGTTTGATTTTATCAAAAAAAGTTGTCAAGACAAATTGTTCATATTTTTTTGTACCATAAATAGCTGTCGATAAAAATTTTTAATTTTGAAAAAAAGTGGTCTCAAAAATTTTGAAAAAGCTTCAATTTTTTTGATTTTTATCAAAAATGGCTGTTTAACGAACTCGATCTTTCTTTTTGGTCCCTCGAACAGTGTGTCAAGCCCAATCCAATCGGACCAGTCTTTCGAAAATTATCCGGTATACAGACAACAACAACGACGACGCCGGACAGACAAACAGACCCCGACGTAAAAACTTGTTTTTCTGACTCACGAGGCCACAAAACGTCGACATTTGATAAAATCCGAAAAAGTTATTTTTCATAAAAAAACTAATATCTTCTCATTTTTGATGAGAATGTAGAAATTATCAACAAGATTTGTGGGAAACCTTTCAAAGAGTAAAATTATTTTCCCGTAAGTTACAACCGAAGAATTACAATTTCAAAAAAAAGAAAGTTGTTTTAAATATTAAGCTAGACTCGCGACCGGGACAAATCAGAAAATGAAAGTAAATTTGAAAATTGAACTGCAGTTCGAGTATTAAAAACTAAACAGTGATTGATTTTACAAGGTGATTCTAGATCTGTTCAAAATGATATAATTTACATATTTTAACGTTAAAATTTGAACTTACTTAATTGGAAAGCCTTAGTAGTGACACAAGTGTAAAGTTCGAATTAATGGCTTCTTAAATGAACGCAATTTCAAAATCTTTTTGAAGTATTATTTCAGTATAAAATATTCCATTTTTAATATATTTGGTTTGGAAATTTAAAAAAACAATTTTCAATAGTAAACAATTTGAAAATGAATTGTCACAATTTCAGAGTGACAAATTTAAACTTGGAATATTACGATTATAATTGTTTAATTTTTTTATTTGTATTTCGAAGGTAAAAGCATTTCATTTTGATTCTTAAAGAACAGTTAAATAAGCATTCATTTAGAAAAAAATTAAATAAGCTGGAGGTTTCTGAATGTTACAAAGAAAAGAACAAAATTGGGAGCTCCTCAAGAATTTTGAAACATTAGGAAAACAATAAAAATTTCTGGGTAGATTTAAAATGATTTTTTATTTTGAAAAAGTACATAACTCAAAGAGAATGTTTAAAAATATTTCAAAAGATTTACAATATTAGAAAAAATCTGGAAGCTCTTAAAACAATTTTGTGTGCAGGATTTTAGAAAAATGTTAGGAAAAATGGGAATCAGTCTAAAAGATGTTCAAAAGTTCCGAAAAATGTTTAAAATAATTTTAAAAGATTTGAAATAATTTAAAAGAGAATAGATATTTTTGATGATTTTGAAATGTTTTCAAATGTTGACTTTTTATTTTGAATAATTACAGAATTTTAAGAGGAGGTATAAAAATATGGGACCACTGACGACACTGACGATTCGATTTTTCAGAACTTTTTTATGTTTTTTTTAATACAATGCACATTTTCAAACAAATTTTTCCATCCAGAAATATGTATTCAATTATTGTATTTTCAATAAATAAATAATATTTAATAAACAATTTTTTAAATTGTTTAAATTCAAGAATTTTCTGGTTCGGATATTTTATGATTCAGGCATTTTCTTGGGGGATTTTTAAAATTCGGGAGTTTTATATTTCGACAATGCATTGTCGAAATATAAAAGTCCCGAATTGGAAAATTCTCGACAATTTACAATCTTACCGAATTTAAGAATTGTTAAAAAAATGTTTTTAATAGAATAATAAAATATTTTTACCAAGGAAAAAACTTTTTTAATGTTTAAAGTTTCTAAAAATTATTGTTTGAATTAAAAATAACAATAATTGAACAAATGTAATTTTGGATAAAAAAAAGTTGTTTGAAAATGTCCATTTTATTTTTGTACATTACAGAAAACGCTGGCAAAAATAGAATTATTATTTAAAAAAAAAATAAAAGTCGCGTTAAATCAGCCTGCATTGAATCCTGCAAAGTTTGTTTTACTTGAAGCTCACGTGTTTTAAATTTATGTTTGTATCACATTTTTATACAATTATTGTTATTTTAAATTAAAACAATAATTTAAAAAAAATTAAACATTAAGCCAAATTTCTATAATAAAAATATTTGATTATTGTATTTTTAATAAATAAATAATATTGACCACATAACTATTTTCTCAATTTCTGCAATTCGGGAATTTTCTAGTTTGTATATTTTATCATTAGACAGCATTCGGACTGGAATTTTATTATTCGGGAATTTTCAGATTCGATAATATTGTAAACTGTCCAGAATTTCATTATTCTAGAATTTTTTAATTCGGAATTTTCAGATTTCAGGATTTGTTATTTCGGGAAGTTTACAGTGTCGAAAATATTTCAAAAATTTAAAAAGATTTATAAAATTGTAAAAAAATCTTGAAGATTTTGAGGCATTTAAAACTCTTGAAAAACTTAAATAATACTTTGAATTATATATATATATATATAATTAAAAATTTGTCATAAGGACAACCGCAGGATTTCGCCGGGAGCGGGTGCTAATCTGAAAAATTGCACCCGCTTCCAGCG
>NC_046665.1:118236284-118252849 GCF_010883055.1 Belonocnema kinseyi | reverse complement strand
ATTTTTGAAATTGCTGTTCTGGAGACTAAATAGCACTTATTCTTTTATTAAGAAATCACAACCAAAATTGTTTAAAAAAAGTTTTTAAAAGAGTTTTAAAAATCTTAAAAATGGTCAGAGGTTTTAGTAGTTCAATATATGTGATAGAATCTCTTTAGATATGAAATTAGTCTATACTTTTTCATGTTTGAGCTACAATTATTCCATTTTAGAGTTATAAATTACAGTCGTGAAAACACAATAAAATGTTTTAATTAATTTATATATAAAACAAAAAACTTTTGTATAATTGAACCTAAATGAAGCTGCAAAAATTTAATTTGAAATGCATTGAATTCAAGGTATAGTTTAAAAAGAAAACTGAAAGCAAAGGATCGACTTTCAAAAGAAGCGAAAGAAAGTAACTCGCTGGATTGCAAATGAACATGGAAAATGGTGTATTTTCGCATTTTTAAATTTTAAATTCAAACTTTTTCGCCTTTTAACAATTTCGAAAATTTTCGAAAAATTCTGAAAATTCAAACAATAAGGCTGTATTCTGAAAATGAAGCAATTTTAACGTTAAAATTCAAGTTCCTAAACTGGAGGCCTAAAAATTTGCAAATTTTACAATTAGTGTTATGTAAATTGTATTGGTATCTTAAAAGAGTATAAATAGTTCTTAAATTAGTTTTTAAATTTTCTGCAGTTTAGCTTTTTTACATACCTAGATGTCAAAAAAGCCTACCCAATTTTTTCAAATTTTAATCACTTATTTTCTAAGAGAAAAGCACCCCTGTTTACCAGTCACTGAAATGGATTAGAAAAAAATTGCCAAGACCCAAGAAAAAAAATTGGATGTAGAGCGAATTTTTTAATTTTGAATTGATATTATCTTTAACTTTGTGATATAAAACATTTCCATACACATTTCTTTTTAATAATACTGTAGGAAAAAATCAACAAGATCGAGCGTCGAAATTATAATTAGAGCAAATTTTCTGTAATTCTATGGGGACGGCTGAAATATCCCGAAAAATAAAATTCCCGACTCGGTAAAATTCTCTGTACTAAAAAAATACAATTCCAAAACTAATAAAATTCCTGAACAGTTTATAATATTAACGAATTTGAAAATTCCCAAATAATAAGACTCCCCAAATAAAATGGTTTCTTAATCAGTATTAATTATTTATTAAGACTACGATAATAAAATATTGTTATCAAATAAATTTTTGTTTAATATTTAAAGTGTTGAAAATTATTGTTTGAATTTAAAATTAAAATTATACAAAAAATTTTGCCGACAAATTAATATATAAAAACACGTGTTTTTTAATTAACATTTCGATTTTTCAGAAGAACTTTTTTGATTTAAAAAATACTATATACATTTTCAACCAAAAAAATCTTATCCAGAAATATATTTTGTTTTAATTATTATTTTAAATTTAAACAAAAATGTTTAAATACTTCAAACATTGAAAAAGTTATTTCTTCGGTATAAATATTTGATTATTTCAATAAAAAAAAAAATTGTCAAAGAAAAATGCTTTCAGCACTTGTTTATCTTGAAATGTCTTTCTATAATACTTTTTTTAAAATTAAAAATGATTTTTCGAGAACATTTTTTTTATGATTAAAAAAAGACTCTACCGAAAACCTGGATCAAGCTTCATATCTGAAAAAATTCAGCGATACATACATGTCAAACTTTTCTAACCTAAAACAATTTTTTTACTGCTTTACCGTCATATTTTACGAAGAATGAGAAAACAAGAATTCGACTTCGTAGTATGATGAGGGCAGCACCTCGATAGGACAGAAAATGTGATGTCCTATATATATAATTCCCCACTCCGACGCTCCGTACCGTATCTACGTTTATAATATCTTTGCTTAAACACTCGACGCGTCATTTCTGTTGCGCGAGAGGCAGCACGTCGCTCCCTTGCGGATTTTCTTTAAAACTACCAGTCCAGAACCGCAAGACTCAAATTTCTCTTTCCTCGGACCTCGGATAATCGACGTTCTACTGTATTTGATTTTGTGTTTTAGTTCCAAAGTTATTTTAAACTATAATTTTTCTCTTAAAAATATTGAAGTTCTTATCGCATATTGAAATAATCATTTAAACTAAAAATCTTTTGACTTATTTACATAACGTTTTTGGAAAATAAAATAAAAATCAATTTTGAGTTGTATAGTTAATCGACTTTGACAGTGAATTTTTCACAAGCTGACAAAACAATAAAAAATAAAAAATATGCACTATAATTAGATTTAAGTATGCAGTCTGAGAATTTACGATAATTAAGCATGCAAGCACATTTGCGCGTGAGTGGTATGAGTGGTGAGATAGCGCTTACAGCGATTGTCGCATCATTCACATTTGCCTTCAAATAGCCGGATTAATCTGGATTAGGATAGTTTTCTTGGAGATGTAAATAAGCCTCCACACGTGCTCTTATGGGAAACTTTGACCGTTAGAACTGCTGGATGCAGTAACCCAATTTCCATATACTAAATTTACAAACGGTTTATAGGCCCTCTCTAAGACCCCTCCGCCCCTGTAACAAACCGTAAAAAATATCCCCCAGCCCCATAGAATTTTTTATTAACAAAGTAAAACAGTATTTTTTACGCAAATTGAAAATTGTCATATTTATTAATTTACTTCAAACCAGAAATTTATTTTCTACTAAAAAATATGGCTTTTTAATAATATACTTGAATTTTCTACCTAAAAAGATAAATTCCCAAGTAAAAAGTGTCATAGTTTATATTTCAATCAAAAGAGATGAAATGTATAAGAAAAACTTTTTTAGCTGAAATGACGAATTTTCAAGAAAAAAATTTTATTTTCAAACAAAAACTACGACTTCAGCAAGAAATTAATTTTTCACGAAACTGACCGTTTACCCGTGAAACTGATGCCTCTGACAGTTACATTTTCAACCTAAGGCATAAGCCTTCAATAAGAAAAACCAATTTTAAACAATTTAGTTAAGTGTTTACCCAAGTGGTTGAATTTTCATTAAAAAATATTAATTTTAAACAAAACAGTTAAACTTTCAATCAAGGTGATGAATTTTAAACTAAAAAAATAAATCTAAAAAATGATATCTTAATAAAGTGATTCAGTCAAATCTTTTAACCAAAGAAGTTGAATACTCAAGGAAAGGATACAAATTTTTAACCAAAAAGTTGTTTTCATAAAAAAAATGAAATTTCTATTAAAACGGATGAACTTTTACGTCAAGAAGATAATTTTTTTTAAATAGTTCAATTTTCTGTTTAAAAAAATTTAATTTGACTTTTCACGATTAAAATATGAACGTTCAAACAAGAAATAAGTTTCTATGACAAAAATTGAATTTTCAATACAAAAAAACTCATTTTTAACCAAATAGGATGAGTTTTTGAGATATTGTTGCGTATTTATCTAAAAAAGATGAAATTTTTCATAAAACAGATGAATTTTTATTTTTATAAAACAAACCATTTTTTTTTATAAATCGTTGAATTATCATCGAAAAAAGAATCTAGATGACTTTTCAAGACGAAAAATATGAATTTCTCAACAACAAATAATTTTCTATGAAAAAATTTGAATTTTCAATCCAAAAAGACGAATTTTTTAAACCAAAAAGTATGTATTTTTAACAACAACAAATAAATTATATACCAAATAGTTGTATTTTTATCCAAGAAAGATAAAATTTGCACTGAAACAGATCAATTTTTAATAAAAACTGCCAACTTTTCTTTCAAAAGTTGAAATTTTATCCAGAAAAGATTTCTGGTAATTTTTCAAGACCAAAATATTGAATTAAAACAGTAGAATTTTCAACAAAAATTATTACTTTTTAACAAATCAGATTAATTTTCAACCAAAAAGTTGCATTTTTATCCAAGGAAGATAAAATTATCTTCAAACAGATGAATTTTTTATTTAAAAAACAGAAACAAATTTTTTTGAAGTTGAAATATACTCAAAAAAATGTCTGGTTAAATCAACCAAAATTCTGGTTGAATATGCCCTCACTATTTTTTCTGGTTAGAGTAACCAGAATTCTCGCTAAATTAACCAGAATTCTGGTTAAATTAACCATACAATCTGGTTAACTTAACCAGATTTCTGGTTACTTTAACCAGAAAAAATAGAATTCTGGTTGATGTAATCAGACATTTCTGTGAGTGTATTACCCAGAAAAGATTTCAGTTCTCTTTTTATAACCAAAATATTAAATTAAAAGCAAAACTTAATTTTCTACGGAATTTATAAATTTTCAATAAATCAGCAGACAGAATTTTTAACCAAAAAGTGTGACTTTTCAACAAGATTTTTGTACAACCGAGCATTTTTATTCCACAAAGATGAAATCATTTCTAAAACAGATAATTTTTTTTATATCTTAAAAAATAGTAATGATAAAGTATATATAAATAATAAAGTCCAAACAAGAATTGTAAACAATAAGTTAATTTTTGGAAAAATAGTCGAATTTTTAGCCAAAAAGCATGAATTTTTAATAAAACAAATTTTGAAAAAATAGTTTTCATCCAAAAAAAATTTCAGTGTGTTTGAAAATAATCTTTTTTTATTGAAAAAAATTTATGTTTTTTTATTAATTCGTCTTTTTCATACAAAATCCTCTATGTGGATAAATATTTACTATTTTGTTAAAAATTCATTTTTTTGCTAAAAATTCTTAAAATTTTAGTTTAAAATTGATCTATTGAAAATCTAACTACTTTGTTAAAAATTAATTCTTTTTGATTGAGAATAAAATTCCGTTAACTGAAACTATTTTATTTTTGGTTGAAAAATGATCTTTTCTAGTTAAAAATTTGATTATTTTGTTGCAAATGAAAGTAATTTGTTTAAGGATAATTTATTTGGGTTAAAAAAAATTAACTAATTGGTTGAAAATTAAACAGATTTGGTTATCAACTAAAGTATTTTGTTGAGAATTAATTTTTTTAATGAAAATCTACCTTCCATTCTTGGTTGAAAATGTATTCTTCTTAGTTAACACTAAGCGTTTGTCGAAAATTCATTTTTTTTTAATTTGTCTTTTTAGTACAAAATCAATCTTCTTGGTTGAAAATTCATCTATTTGCTCAAATATTTACTCTGTTGGTGAAAATTCTTTTTTTTTGCAAAAAATGCATGATTTGAGATGAAAATTCATCTCTTCAGTTAAAAATTAAACTATTTTGTCAAAAATTAATTTTTGTTGGTTGAGAATTAATTGATTCAACTCAAAATGTAAATGTTTCATTTTTGGTTGAAAAATGATAATTTAAAGTTGAAAATTTTATCATTTTATTGAAAATCCAACCATTTGGTTCCAAAATCATCTTTTTGGTTAAAAAATCAATTAGTTGGTTAAAAGACAAACAAATTTGGTCGCAAGCTAAATAATTTTGTTAACAATTAATTTTTTTAAATAAAAATTTAACTCTTTCATTGTTGGTTGAAAATTTAACCTATTAAGTTAGAAATGTAACCATTTGGTTGAAAATGTATGTTTTTTATTAATTCGTCTTTTTAAAAGAAACTTCATCAATGTTGTTAAATATTTACTCTGAAGTTAAAAAATGATTTTTTTTTTGCTAAAAATTCTTGAAATTTATGTTGAAAATTTATCTACTGAGAATTTAACCACTTTGTTGAAAATTAATTCTTTTTGGTTGAGAATTAATTTATTCAAATGAAAATATTTCATTTTTCAGTCAAAAATTATGATTTCTAGTTAAAAATTAGATTATTTTATTAAAAATAAAACTTTTTCCTAAAAAAATAATTTTTTTTTGGTAAAAAAAATCATCTAATTGGTTAAAAGTTAAACAAATTTGCTGCGAACTAAAATATTTTGTCAACAATTAATTTTTTTAATAAAAATCCAACTCTTCAATTGTTGGTTGAAAATTTATGCATTTTAGTTAAAAATGCATTCATTTGGTTGAAAATTCATGTTCTTTTTTAATTTGTCGGTTTCTTTGTAAAAAATTCATCTATTTGCCCAAATATTTACTCTTTTCTTAAATTCATTTTTTTGTTGTTGCAAAAGATGCATGATTTTACATGAATATTTATCTGTACGGTAGAAAATGAAACTACTTTCTTAAAAATTAACTTTTTGATTGAGAATTAATTTCTTTAACTGAAAATCTAAATATTTCATTTTTGGTTGGAAAATTTCCTTTTATAGTTGAAAATGCAACTACTTTGTTGAAGAATGATATTTTTTATTAAAAAATCAACTAATCGGTTAAACGTTAAATAAATTTGGTTGTCCACTAAAGTATGCTTTGAAAATTAATCTTTTTAAATAAAAATATAACTTCCATTTTTGGTTGAAAATTTATCCTTTTTGGTTAAAAAAGCAAACATTTGGTTGAAAATTCATGTTTTTTTAATTCGTCTGTTTGGAACAAAATTAAACTTTTTGGTTGAAAATTCATCTATTTGTTTAAATATTTATTCTTTTGTGAAACATTCATTTTTCGCTAAAGATTCATCATTTTAGTTGAAAATGTATCTGTACGGTTGAAAATTGATAGATTTTGTTGGTTGATAATAAATTTCTTCAAATGAAAATATTTTATTTTTAGTTGAAAAATAATCGTTTCTAGTAGAAAATTTATCTTTTTCTGTTGGAATAACTATTTTTGAATCACATGTTTCGTTGATAATTAATCGTCTTTAATTCAAAGTTAAACTATTTGGTTGTAAGTTAAATTTATTGTTAAAAAATTTTTTGTTGAAAAAAATTGAAAGAACAAATTTTCGGGTTTAAAAACTCAACTCTTTAATGGAAAATTGGTCTTTTTGGTATTCTAATTTAACTATTTTGTTAAAATTTCATTTATTTTGTTGAAAATTCCTCTTTTTGGCAGAAATATTACAAAATTTATGTTTGTTGAAATATCAATATCACATGTTTCGTTGAGAATTCACCTGTTTTAGTTGAAAATTGAACTATTTAATACAAAATTCATGTATTTTGTTCAAAATTAAATTAAATTCTTGAAAATGCAACTATTTTCTCTAAGTCATATTTTTGTTTAAAAATTAAATTTAATGCTTGTAAGTTGAACTACTTGGGTTATCATTTAAATATTTGGTTGAAAATTTATCTATTATTAAACTTTTTTTTTAATTTAGTTTTTTTTTGTTGCTGAATTAATAAATTAAAAAAAAAATTGCCATTAATAAATTTAAATCCTGCAACTATGAGACATTACAATAAAGAAAAGATTTTAATTATTTCAAACGAACAGAAAAGATTTCACGGTCAAAGATTAAGGAAAGATTTTTTAAATATTTCAAAAATTTCATCAGCGTTTCAAAAAATTGCACAAAGCCGACATATGTGCGAAAATAATTAAAAATTTATTTATTTGTGATTTGGCTTTATTACGAAATTTTTGGTCAATAAAAAACGAAATCGGTCATTTTTTACGTGTTTAAACAAATGATTTTTTTAATATTTCAAGAGAATACATTTTTTTCCTAAGATTCATGGGGAAATTACAAATGATTTTTTATTTTGAAAAATGAATCTTAATAAGATATTGAAAAAATTTTCCAAAATTGTCAAAAAAGATTCTAGAGAAGATTATAGAAAAAAATAAGTGCAAGTTTGAAATATATCTGGAAGTTTTAAATAAATTAAAAAATAATATTAAAGTTGTAAATAATTCCAAAAAATGTTTCAGTATAGGTTTTTGAAAATCTAAAAAAAGATGCTTTTTAAGAATTTTGAAGTCTCAAAAGAATAAAAAAAAAGTGTTAAAATCCCTCGGAAAATTTCAAATGATTTTTTATTTTAAAATATCAATTTTAAGAGATATTCGAAAAATGTTTTAAAAAATTACCAAGATTATAAAAGAAATTTAAACGATTTTAAAGAATTTTGAATAGTTTCAAGAGAATAAAAACATTCTCTAAAAATTTCTGGGAAAATTTCAAACGATTTTTCATTTTGAATGAAAATTTTAAAATGTTTCGAAACATTTCATATGATTTCCGGAACATTCAAAAAAGAATGTAGAACATTTCCAATCAAAATTTTAGAAAAAAAAACCACTAGGCTCAAGAGATATTTAGAAGTTTATAAAAAAATAGAAAATAATTTAAAACTTGAAAATATAACTTTTTCTTAATGTTCATTTTTGAAGATTTTGAACAAAACATTTTGAAGTTTTTCCAAATTTTTGAAAGGCTTCAATAGAATAAAATTTGTTCAAGATTGGAATATTTAAAATAATTGTTTATTTTAATGAATAAATTTTAAGAGAATGTTTAAAAAGATTCCGAAAATTGCTCAAAAAGTTTGGAAGACATAAAAATTATTTAAAGTATGAAAATATATCTTTTTTTTTACTAAATGTAGACTTTGAAGGTTTTGAAAAATCAATAATGAGCTTTTTAAGAATTTCGAAAGGTTGAAAAAGAATTAAAAAAATTTCTTAAACTTTCAAAACATTTCCAAAATTGCCAGATAAGATTCTGGAACATTTTAAAGCAAAATTTAAAATTTTGCATGAAAAATGCGTGTAAGTTTAAAGTTTATAGAAAATTGAACTATTTTGTTGAAAATTTAATTACTTTTTCTGAAAATACAACTAATTTGTTTAAAAGTTGTATTTTTTGTTAAGGGATCAACTAATTTGTTGCAAGTTTAACTACTTTTGTTGCGAATTTAACTATTTAGTTGTATTTTTAAAAATTGAAAATTCATGTATTTTTGTCTTAATTCGTCTTTTTTGGTAGAAGATTAATCTTCTTAATTGAAAAATCATCTTTTTGGTTTAAAATTCAACTATTTAGTTAAAAAATCATCTTTTTGAATAAAATTGAACCATTTTGTTGAAAATTGAAGTACTTGTTTAAAGGTAGACCTAATTTGTTTTGTTTGTTTAAAAATTAATTTTTTATCTGAAAATTTAATTTTTCCATTTTTCTTGGGGAATTTATCCTTATGGGTGGAAAATTCAACTGTTTGGTAGAAAATTCGTCTTTTTAGTTGAATTCAACTATGAGGTTGAAAATTCAGTTTTTTTATTTAAAGTTATCTTTCTGGTTGATTTGTGCTGAAAAATAGTTTTTTAAACTGAAAGTTTGATTTTCATTTTTGGTCGAAAACTTTTTGTCTTCAGTTGAAAATTGAACTATTTTGTTAAAAATTCATCTATTTTTATACAAAATTCATGCATTTCGTCAAAAATTCTTCTGTTTTTCAGATTCATCGATTCAGTAGAAAATTAATATTTCGGTTGAAAATTAAACTATATATTTTAAAAATCAATAATTTCATAGAAAATTAATTTTCTTGTTATAAAATCAATTTTTCGGGTTCAAAAACGCAACTGTTTGATGTACAATTCGCCTTTTTGGCTTAAGAATTAAACATTTTTTTAAAAAACTTTACGTATTTTATTGAAAATTTGTTTGTTTGGTAGAAAATTATTCTTCTTATTTAAAAAAATTATCTTTATGGATGAAAATTCAACTATTTGATTGAAAATTCGTCTTCTTTCTTTAAAAATTCAAGGATTTAGTGGAAAATTATACTGTTCAGCTAAAAATTAAACTGTTTATTTGAAAATTTAACTATTTTGTAAAAAATTACATTTTTTCTGGAAGATCTCATTTTCGGGTTCAAAGACTCAACCTTTGTATGGAACATTTGTTTTTTTGGCTTAAAAATTAAAATTTTTTGTTGAAACTTCATGTATCTTGTAGGAAATTCGTCTTTTTTTTTGGTAAAAAATTAATCTTCTTATTTAAAAAAATCATATTTACGGAATACAAATTCATGAAGTTTGTTGAAAATTCATCTTTTTTGGTTAGAGTGATCAATTTAGTATAAAATTAAATTATTAATTTGAAAAATCAACTATCTCATAGGAAATAAAATTTTTTTGTTAAAAAACACTATTTTCGGGCTGAAATAGCTCAACTTTTTGGTGGATAAGTAATCTTTTTATCTTCAAAATTTAACAATTTTGTTAAAACTTCATGTATTTTGATAAAAATTCATCTTTTTTGGTTGAAAATTAATCTTCTTACATAAAAAAATCACCTTGTGGATGAAAATTCAACTATTTGGTTTAAAATTCCTCTTTTTTGGTTAAAAATTAAACGATTTAGAAGAAAATTAAACTATTTGACAGAAAATTAATCTTCTTGTTTAAAAAAATCATCTTTTTGATTAAAAGTTCATCCGTTTAGTTGAAAAATGAATTATTTCGTTTAAAATTCGTCTTTTGGTTTGCTAAGAATTAATACTTTTGACTAAAAAATGTAACTTTTATTTTTCATTGTAGTTAGAAAATTCAATTGTTTTGTTGAAAATCCTTTTTTTGGTTGAATTATTTTTTAATTAAATGTAGTAGAAAATTTAATTAAATGTGGTAGAAAATGTATCTTTTTTGTTAAAAAATCATCTTTTTATTTAATAATTTAATTGTTTAGTTGAAAATGCATCTTTCATGCTTGAGAAGGAATCCAAATTAATTGAAATCATTATAAAAGTATAGAAAAACTTTACATGAATTTAGTAAGTTTGAAATGAGCTTAGAAAAATTCGAGAGAATTTAAAAAGGAATTTGATGAAATGTCTAAAAATGCAATGTGAGGATAAAAGAATTTAGGATCAATTAAATAAAAACTTTTGTGATCTTCTAAAAATCCATGAAATTAAATAAAATTAAGTGAATATAGGTGCATTTAATTAAATGAAAAAAATTCAAGAGAATTCAAAAGAATTCAGAGTAAATTATTCTTATTGAAATTGAAAATAATTTTAAAAAGCCCTTTAAAATTATTAAAACCTTAAAAAATTGTTTAAATCTCCTGAAAATGGTGTAATCTTTTAAAATATCCTAAAATATTTCGAAGTCTTTGATATTCTGTCCAATTATTGAAATAAATAAAAAATCTGGGAGTCTTTTAAAATGTCCAAAAATATTTCAAATCCTATGAAATTTTAAAAATTTTGAGAATGCCTTGGAATTTTTAAAAAATACCTTAGAATATTTCAAATCCTTTGATCATTTTTTCAAATAAATAAAAGAATTCAAAATAATTCCAAAGAATTGAAATATATTCATGATAAATTGATAATAATTTAGTGTGAATTCCAAAAATTAAATTAAATTAAAAATTATATAAATATTAAATAAAAAGTTATAACAAAAAATTATTTTTATTTTAAATAGTCTAATAATGCTTAAAAAGCTTCAAAATTTTATTTAGAAAATTGTTATTAATTTTGAATCTTTTTTTAAAGTTTCAAAATATCAAAATTCAACAATTTTAGTTGTAAATTAAATTTTTTCAAATAGAACAATAAAAGTGTTAAAGTTCAAAGTTTAGTTTTATATATTTGATTTATAATTGCTGATTTTACATGAAAAATCAAATATTTGCAAATATTAAGCAACTGTTATATTTATTAATTAAAACATTTAAAATGTTTAAATTTTAGTTTGAAGCAATATTTTTAATTTAATAAAAGTCTTTAATTGTGAATGTATTATTTCGAAGTTATTTTCAAATTGAAAATAGTTATTAAAGTTTTAATTGAGCGCTAACATATATTTAACTACTAACATTTTCCAACTGAAGTTCTTAAATTTTGAACTGATTTCGAATCTTCTTGTAAAATCAATTATTATTCACTTGTTAATCCTTAATATATATTTGAATTTTTTAAATTATTATAATTTATATTCACATCTAATAACCGAAAAAGGTTTTTTTTTATCCAAGATTAAACATTTTTTATTTCGTAAGCTTTTAAAATTGCATTAAAAAATTCTTTAAATGGAAAATGTACGTCTAAAAATTAAAATCCAAAATGGAAAATTTATAAGTGAAAGATTTTCGAATTAAGTATTGTACACAGAATTATATCATAATTGAAAAGGCTAAAATTTCAACAGATTATTAAAAACACTGCTGAAAATGTGCCGATGCAGAGGCCATCTTGATTATCCTAAAATATTTCAAACGCTTTGAAATCCCTTCAAATTACACTGAAATAAACTAATAATTTTTTGTAATCTTCAAAAAAAAAAGTTTTTACTGAAAAATATAGATTTTCAACCAAAACTTAATTGAGTACATAAATTTTCAGTAAAAAAAGAATGTTTAATACAAAAAAATTATTTTCAACCAAAAAAAAAGTTCGTTAAAATATTCAAGTTTTTCGGTAAGAAAATTCCTTTTCATAAAAAAAGACAATTTTTCAATCAAACAGCTCATTTTCTAACCAAAAAGATAAATTTTTAATCAAAATGATGAATCTTTAACAAAAAACTTAATTTTGTACAAAAAAGAGTTTTATTTCCAAAAAATGATGAATATTTAACTGGAATATTTAAATTTTCAACAACAAAATAATTTCTAAACAATGAGATTAACTTTCAAAGAAAAAAAATGATTATCTACCAAAAAAGTCGATTTGTTCCCAAAAAAAGTAGTTTAAAAGAAAATACGTGAATTTTCGACGAAATAAATGAATTTTTGATTAGAAAAGACAAATCTACAAACAAATTATTAAATCTTGAACTAGAAAAGTTCCATTTCCCGGTCCCGCGGCCACTCTGATTATTCTAAAATATTTCAAACGCTTTGAATATACTTCAAATTATCCTAAAAAAAAAATTTATTGGAAACGTTAAAAAAAAAAAATAATTTTTACTAAAAAAGATAGATTTTTAACCAAAACTTAATTGAATAATTAAATTTTAAGTTAAAATTGAATTTATAATCAAAAAAATAAGTTTAGTTTGAGAAAAAAATTATTTTGCAAGAAAAAAAAAATAAAACTTTTAATAAAATAGTTTAGATTTCGGTAAGAAAATGCCTTCTCATAAAAAAACAACAATTTCTCAATCGAACAGCTCACTTTTTGAACAAAGAAATGAATTTTTAATTAAAGTGATGAATCTTCAATGAAAAAAATAATAATTTTCAACAAAAGAGTTTTATTTCCAAAAAAGCAAATTTATTTTTAACCTAAACGATGAATTTCAAAAATACTTTTTAAAAAAGTAGTTAAAAAAAAATAATATAAATGAATTTTTAATTATAAAAAACAAATTCGCATCTAAATTGTTCAATCTTGAACTAGAAAAGTTCAATTTTCTGGTGCAACAGCCACCCTGATTATCCTAAAATATTTCAAACGTTTTGAAATCCCTTCAAATCACACTGAAATAATCTTTAAAAAAATAATAATTTTTACAAAAGAATATATTTTCAACCAAAACTTAATTGAATAATTCAATTTTCAATCAAAAATGAATGCTTAAACAAAAAAATTAGTTCAGTTTAAGAAAAAAATTATTTTCAACCAAAATGAAAAAAAAAAATTCAATAAAATAGTTAAGTTTTCGGTAAGAAAATTCCTTCTCATAAAAAACAAATAAATTTGCAAACAAACAGCTCATTTTTTAACCGGAGAAATGAATTTGTTCCCAAAAAACTAGTTTAAAAAATACATAAATTTTTAACGAAATAAATGAATTTTTAGTTAGAAAAGACAAATTTACATCCAAATTGTTAAATCTTGAACAAGAAAAGGTTTCAAACTCTTTGAAATTCCTTCATATCACACTGGAAAAAATTAATAATTCTCTTGGAATTTTTTTTCACTTCCGTAGGATATTTCAAATTAAAAGCTTTTGTAAAATGTCTTAGGATTTTAAAAATGACCCTAAAATCATAAAAATCCCGATAAATTATTGAAATCTATTGAAAATTTTTTGGAATCTTTAGAAATACCTTGAAATATTTATAGAAGAAAATGTGCATAATGCGATATTATAATATTTTTAAATCTAAATTATATGTAGGGCTGCCAAACCCTAATGCACCTCAAAAAAGTGACAAAAGTGACCAATTTGAGCTAAAAAGTTACTAAAAGTGACTTATTTTAAACAAAAAAGTGACTGTTTCTTAGAAAAAGTGACTTATAGTGACTGCTTCTAAAAAAAGTGATTAAATAGTGAGTTGGGAAAAAAGTGACTTAAGTGACTGAATGGCAGTTCGACTTTTCTACACAGACTATTTAAAACTAAAGGTAAAAGTATTGACAACAGTAATTTAATGATTGTGAATTCTCTTTTGTTAAAGCTCCTTCGGCTTTAACGAACGTATATTATTATAATTCGTAACTTGCATTGGTATTAGAACAGACGAAATTTCATTGTCCCGTTTAAAAAAATTAGAAAATATTTTTTGTAATTTATTTTGAATTCACCCTAAATTATTATTAGTTTATCCTAAATTTTTCTACATTCTTCTAAATTTACTCAATTCTATTTATTCGATAAAGTTATTTAAAGTGATTATTTCATTCATCTTTAAGTCTTTAAGACTCACCCTAAATTTGGAGGCATTTGATCAAATTTTTTTGAAGTTTCTTTAATTTTTCCCTAATTAATTTCAAACTCATTTTTGAATTTATTGAATTATGATTGTACAAAATGTATAACTAATTTATTTTGAAAGTGATTAGTTTAAATAAGTTTGTTTTGGAAATGTTATATTAAAATTTTTTTTAACTAATTGAAAATTGTACATTTGAGTATTTTTTCAAATATTATATTTATTTTATGAAATATTATCTTAAAACTATTCAGCTTCTACGTTTTTAATTTTTTAAAGAATGGTTGCGTATCAAATTCCTTGATTCAGAAAGTGCGCTTTTAATACTTTGAATCATAATTCTTGTTTATTTTTAATGTTTTGAATTTGAAAATATAAATGAGAAAAAAGCCTTTTTGGAGACTAAAAAAACTGGTAAATTTTGGTATGCTAAAATTTTAAAAAACGGCCTGTCGTATGAAAAAAATGGGTGAAGAGAATTTTGTAGCTACGTTTTGGAACATACGCCCTTATTTACGATTAAAACGAAAACCACGCGTTTTATCAAGAAATTATTTCAAAACTTTTTTCAGATTTTTTTGGGTTAAACAACCCTTCTCTTATATCTTGTGCCATTTTACAAAAAATGTAATTTTTTAATTTTTAATGTTGTTATTCACGATTAAAATTGAAACCACCAATCATATAAAAAAAAACATTAATAAAAATTGCTGTTCTCTACTTTCAGTAAACAATGTTATCTATTTATTTTTTCTTAGGTTGTGTCATGTGTCAAAAAATTTAAGTTTTGTATTTTCACTGTTTTTTTTTTTATAAATAAAACAAAAACTACGTTTCCTATAAAAAAAGTGATTAGTAACAAATTTCTAGATATTTTTTGGGTACATAATGTTTGTCTCATAATTTTTTTCCTACCTTGTATAGTTTGACAACAAAATACAATTTTTTATTACTTTTTGTTTGATCAAAATTTGAATTATCAATTTTTCGAAAAATTCAAAAAGTTGTTATGATAATCCTGTGGTGCTTTCGAAAATTAACATTTTACTTTTTAAGTACTATCAAAAAGTATATAGAGAATTTTTGAATCATGAAAAAATGTGGTCTCAAAAACTTTCAAAATACGCTCACTTTTAGATTTTTTATCCAAAATGGCTGACCAACGACATTTGACAAAAACTGGGGGGGAGGGGGAGTCAAATTTGACACAAATCTAATACCTTCTCTGATGAGAATGTAAAAATCATTCTAAGATAAAAACAGAAACGATATTCTAAAAAACACAAATTTATTTTTGGGGGTTATTTAAAATACAAAAATACATACCATCGTAAAAAATAAAGTACAGAAGTTATTCGAACTCCAACCCTAAATCTTCCAAATTGCTTCCAAAAACACACAGTTTGAGCATATTTGCTCGCGCAGAGTCTAAAGCTTGGGACTAATAAGTAGTGAGATAGAAAAAGTGATGATAGTATGATTAAATTTGATATTTAAAAGCATTTTTTCTCAACTAAGGACAAAATTTGGAATCGATCGCGAGGGCACCTGGCAAAGAAATCGTAATACTGAAACCTTTCAGGCTTGCCAGAAATTTAATAATGTCCGTGGGTTGATTCTAGTACCTCCTACAAATTAATTTCATCAATATTCATCCGTCAGACGTGATTACAATCAAAATAATAATCTATTAACATATATACAGACTCTCAATAATCAATTATCTGGTTGCAAATTATATCTCGCAATAAGATAAGACGTGAAAAGAACTCAGCTGAAGAAAGGTGAGCAATCCAAGCCAAGCTTTCCTTGTTCACCCGTAAAAAGAGAGCTTGATTGAGTTTTAATTAAACTATCTTATCCCCTAATTCCCCGTACATTATTGACAAACTCAAATAATGTACTCGCCTTAATATAATTTAATCTATTAGTCGTCTAATTGGTTAACCAGGATACCAATAATTTATGGTTTATAAATAAACTGACGCGTTACCATCTTTAGCTGAGCTCTTTTGAGGAGAGTAACATGATCTGACATTACATTAAAACATCACGTGCACAGTGGAGCCATTTTTCGGTAGCGATCACTGCTCAGGTGGCGGAGATGTGATTTTTCTCTTAAATAGAAGAATGTGTGGTTCTGAAACAAAACAATTTCATCCATTTACTT
>NC_046665.1:118232557-118236184 GCF_010883055.1 Belonocnema kinseyi | reverse complement strand
TTGTTATTAATTTATTTTAATTATTAAACAAATTCATTTAAAATTAATAAAATAAAACTAATTTAATTTTAAATTATTTTTTATTTTAAATAAAATAATAATTAATTAACTTAAATTTATAAAAAATTATCCGTATTACTGCTATAATTAAGTTTATAAAATATAAATTTAAGTTTAAAATGCCTTGCATCATTGACCTTAAAAATGATCATTTTCATTCTTAATTTTTGGCTTTAAAAACAAAATTTTGACCATTTTAAAAATTTTTTTAAATTAAAAAAAAAATTTTATTAACAAATTTCAAACATATGTATTTTATGTATACTATTATAAATAATTTATTAATCAATTACTTCAAATTTAATAAAAGATTTTCCTTAATAATTCTCTTTGTCTAAGAATTTAGAAAATTGTCGATTTTACCAGTTTTAGGTTCCCCCGGCTTTTTTTTTAGAATAATAAATATTTTGTCTTAAAAATTTGGGAAATGATAGCGAACATGCTAACGGACGTCCCCCACACTTTTTTTGTGGGTTAATTAAAATAAGTTGTATATAACATCCTGTTTCAATGAATTTAAAATGTTGAAAAAAATGTTTAAGGGCATGTGACACAGCTAAATACCTATATTACCGACCACAGTTTTTCAGTTCACTGAATGTTTTTTTGAACCTAAGAACTTTTTTTGTAAATAAAATATCGAGCTGAAACTTTGGGATATGTATTAGAGTACAATAAAGTACGTTTAGGTACTGCATTTTGGTAGGAACTTCACTTAAAATTATTTCATCTTTTTTCTGAACCTCAACATTTTTTGAACGTTCGAACTTTTTGTATACATAAAATATCGGTCTCAAACTTTGAGGAATGCAAGAGCCGAAAGAAAACTACGTTTAAGTACAAAGCTTAATAATAAAAGATGTAAAAAATTATATTTTAACAATCAATTCCAACGCGTCAGCCGGTAACGTTGTACACGAAAATACGAAACCTGGCGGCCACTAGACGAGGCTCTAGAGGGTTCGTATTTTCGTGTACAACGTTACCAGCTGATGCCGATGGAATTGATAGTTGAAATATTTTTTTTACATCTTTTATTATTAAGATTTCTACTTAAACGTAGTTTTCTTTCGGCTCTTGCATTCCTCAAAGTTTGAGACCGATATTTTATGTATAAAAAAAGATAGAACGTCCAAAAAATGTCGAGGTTCAGAAAAAAAATAAAATAATTTTCAGTGAAGTTCCTACCAAAATGCAGTACCTAAACGTACTTTATTGTACTCTAATGCATTTTCCAAAGTTTCGGCGCGATATTTTATTTACAAAAAAAGTTCACAGGTTCGAAAAACATTTAGTGAACTGAAAAAGTGAGGTCGGTAATATAGGTATTTAACTGTGTCACATGCTCTTAAGGGTGGAGATACCTTTAGAATTTCCAAAAAATCAAATTTTTTTTTCTTTCATATTTTGAATGTATAATATGTTAAAAATATACTCTAAAAACAAAAATATTAAATATTTATGGAGATATTGTCAAAAATGTCAGAGTCCCCATACCGTCACCGTTTGTATATATATTTTTTTCCCCAAAAATTCTGGGAAGGTCTTTTCAAAAACTTTATGGTACTATCGGAAGGATATACCTAAAAGTTTAAAGATATCGGGTTATTAAACAATTTTCTTGGGGTCCAAAATGTAAAAAAAATGGTCGAAAATTTGGATTTTCGATTAAACAGCCGATAAAAATGTTAATTTTCAACTTTTTAACTATTTTATAGGTTTATCCTTCCCTTTAACACATAATTAATCGAACAAAAAAACCTTTTTTGTATCAGATAAATGGAAAAATTTTGACAGCTGCAGCAGTTTTCGATGCCTCGGAGCAGACGCTTCAAGAAATATTCTGCAGTCGCCATTTTGTAAAAAAAAAAAGAAAATATCACATGTTTTTTTTACACTTTAACAATGTAAGAAAAATATGTTAAAATTAATAAATGATCTAGTTATTTTATCAACTTTAAAAAAATTCATTAAAACTGATTGATTTTACCCTTTCTAAAGGTATATCCTCTCGAGAATATGTTCAGAATTTAAGCTTAAATGGCATCAAAACCACCTACAGGTCGCAAATCTTAACGAAATCAAACCAAATTTAGCCAGAAATGTTTGTAAATGAATTTCAAAGAGACTCACGAAGCCAAATTTTTTCAAATAAATTGTTTAAACAATTATTGCTAAATTTGGAATGTGTTGCAAAAATCATGCAAGACAATATAAACAATAAACCCATAAACCAGGGTGGCCGTTTTAATAGAAGAAAAAAATTCCCGGTTTGCAAATATTTCACGGTCAATGATATTTAAAAAATCAAACTAGATTCTAAACATTTTTCCATATAAAGTAATAAACAAGAACAAATTAAAGCATTCAAAGTGGAAGCCTTGAATTCCAAATTTTGAAATTGAAATTTAAAAATTTTCAATTCAAAAATTGTGTATTCAAACGAGCAATAACTTACACTTATTAACTGAAAGGAACTAAAACTTTTAAATTGAACAGTTTTAAGTAAAATGCAAATAAACTGCAAAATTTAGAACTTTTATCAATTATAGAGTTCAAAGATTCAGATTAAGTTCCAAAAATATAAATCCACGTTAACATTTTCCAGTCTAAATTAAAGAATCAAACAATGAACTTCAAAAATTAACAAAATTACATTATTTTAAGTATTTTTAAGCTAGGCACATTCAAAATTGAAAAATAATTTTTGTAACTTAACAGATTTTAAATAAGAAGTTAAATTATTTTTATCTTAAATCGTCTAGGCATCCTTCAAAAGATTTAAAATTTTATTTTAAAATCTCGAAAAATCTAGAAGTGGTTTTAAATTTTTCCAAATTCAAAATAATTCTTGAATTTTTTGTCAGAACTTTTAAATACATTTCAAAATGAATTGAATTTTTTCTATAACTTTTAGAAAATCCTGCAAATTAAAAAAAATTAAATTTGAATTTATAAATAACTTATAAACTTATATAAAATAATTTATAAACACTTATTATTTATAAAAATATTAGAATAATCTTAAAAGGTATTTAAAAGTTTTATAAAGATTCGAATTTAGAATAAAATTGAAATTTTTGCAGATTTCAAACAAAAAATTTAGCATTTTTTTAATCATTTTGAAAGACTACAAAAAAATACAAAATTTCTTCACATTTTTCGGAAAATTAAAAATGATTTTTCACTTCGGAAAATTATTGTACAAATAAGTATTGTACAAATAATAAGCGTTCAAATGTTATTTATGCGTTAAATATGAACAATTTCGCTTATAAATTAAATACTTTTTAAATAGAACAATTAAAATTGTAACGCCAAAATATTAAAATTTCACTAAAAATCTAGAAGTGGTTTTAAATTTTTCCAAATTCAAAATAATTTTTGAATGTTTTGTCAGAACTTTTAAGTATATTTCAAAATGAATTGAATTTTTTCTATAACTTTTAGAAAATCCTGCAAAATAAAAAAAATCGAATTTATAAATAATAATAAAACACTTATTATTTATAAAAATATTAGAATAATTCTAAGAGATAGTTAGAAGTTTTAAAAAGATTCGAATTA
>NC_046665.1:118209801-118232457 GCF_010883055.1 Belonocnema kinseyi | reverse complement strand
TTTTTCCAAATTCAAAATAATTCTTGAATTTTTTGTCAGAACTTTTAAATACATTTCAAAATGAATTGAATTTTTTCTATAACTTTTAGAAAATCCTGCAAAATAAAAAAAAATCGAATTTATAAATAATAATAAAACACTTATTATTTATAAAAATATTAGAATAATTCTAAGAGATAGTTAGAAGTTTTAAAAAGATTCGAATTAAATTTAGAACTTGAAATACTTACAGCCGAATTTAGAATAAAATTGAGATTTTTGCAGATTTCAAACAACAAATTTAGCATTTTTTTAATCATTTTGAAAGACTACAAAAAAATACAAAATTTCTTCACATTTTTCGGAAAATTAAAAATGATTTTTCAGTTCGGAAAATTATTGTAACAGAAACTTTAAGATGATTTTAAGAGATTTAAAAACTGATCAAAGAAGAACATGGAAGATTCTAAGGATTTTATTTAATTTGCTGGATTTTCAAAAATTGTAGGAAAATTACCCAAATTTTTTCTACAAATAATAAGTGTTCAATTGTTATTTATGCGTCAAAATGTAACAATTTCACTTATAAATTAGACACTTTTTAAATAGAACAATTAATTTTAATTTAATTTAATTTAATAAATTTAATATAAAAAATAAAAATAAAGGAATAGCTGAAACTCTGAATTAAAAATATATTATTGATAAATCATGAAAATTTGTATTTAAAAATAAAATTACCAAACAATAATTATTGTTCAGATTTCTATACTTAGAGTACAGATCCATTTTAAAAATAATTTATTTATTTATATTTACAGTTGATAAAATAAAACTGTTTTTTATCAAAAATTTTCAACTTGAAATTCTTTTAATTTTTAGTTGTTTAAATCCTCAAAATCTTCGATTTTAAAAACTTCTAATTTTTTTAACCTTTAAAACTGCATTTTAAAATTCTTTAAATTAAAATATAGGTTTTTAGTTGGAAATTAAAAAATTTGGTTAAAAAGTCTTCCTTTTTAGTTGAAAACCTAATTGTTTTGTTCGAAAATTGGAATATTAATAAAAAATAAAATTGAACTAAACTTTTTTTAAAACTTGTGTTTTTAATTTAAAAAATTATTCGTTTTAGTAGAAATTAAATCTTTCCTGGATAAAAATGCAGCTATTTGCTTTAAGATTTAACAAATTTCATTAAAAATGTATTCCTTTTGGTTGAAAATTCGACCGTTTTGTTAAATATATGCCTTTTCGGGTTGGAAATTCAACTGCGTGGATAATAAATAAATATTTTATCGCTGAAAATTTATATCTTCTGTTTGAAAATTTAATTTTTGTACAGAAAATTCGTCTTTTGGCTTAAAAATTCAACAATTTCGGTAAAAATTTTTTCGTGCATGTTGAAAAATTAATTGTCTTTAATGAAATTTCATATTTTTCATCTAAAATATTGTTTTATTCCATTCATAAAAAATAGTGTCACAAGTTTCAAAAATAGTGTGAAAATATTGATGTACAATTTTTCAAGTATTAAAAATAAACTTCAATGTTTATTTAAATTTTACTCTCCAGAGTTAATACTTAAAAAATTGTATGAAACTATTTTCAAACTATTTTTTCAAACTTGTAACACTATCTTTTACGAACGGAATAAAACAATATTTCAGACAAAAAGTAAAAATTTATAAATTTACTGATTTGTCATAAACAAAAAATTACTTTTCTAACATTAAAGATACATGTTTAACCAAATAAATAAATTTTCGAAAAATCATTAAATTTTCATTTTAAAAATGTGAATTCTCAACAGAAAGTGTAATAGTTGAGATGCAAACAAAAAAGATTAAATTTCATTTAAAAAAAAATTAATTTTACAACCAAAAAGATGAATTTTCAACTAATAAAAATTTTTCAGTCATGCAAGAAAAAAATGCAGCGAAATTTTTGAATATTCAAGCCAAAGGACGAATTTTCTGTATAAAAATTGAATTTTTAACTAGAAAATATGAAATTTCAGAAAAACAGATAAATTCTTACATCAAAAAGGCAAATTTTCAAAACATATATTTGACTTTTAAGCTGAAAAGAAGTATTTTCAATAAAACAGTTGAATTTTCAACCAAAGGGGATAACTTTTTCCAAAAATTGTTGAAACTTAAAGCAAATAGTTGCATTTTTATTTAAGAATAGTAAAATTTCTACTAAAAAGGGCGAATTATTAAATTAAAAAGACAAGTTTAAAAAACGCAGAGTTGAATTTTCATCTGAAAAAAATGTTAGTTGACTTTGCAACACCAAAATATGAATTTTAAACGGCTTTAGTTTTCAGCTAAAAAAGATGAATTTTTAACCAATTTTTTTAATTCTCAACTAAAAAGTTGCATTTTTATCCAAGAAAGATGAAATTTTTTACTAAAACGGATAAATTTTTAAATCAAAAGACATTTTCGCCAGAGAACGGTTTCAGCTGACTTTTCAATACTAAAATATGAATTTTAGACAAGTTAATTTTCTAAGAAATAGTTGAATTAAAAAAAAAAAAAACAGTTGATTATTTTTGTTTAGCCAATTTTTCATTTTCTCAAATTTATTCAAAATTATTGGCTTATTTTTGGTTAAAAATTCAACTATATAGTTAAAAATATTTGGAAAAGAAAAAAATATAAAATTATTTATTAAAAATTGTATGCAATTTGTTGAAACTTTGTCTTTTTTGGCAACAAAATTAATCTTCTTGTTTGAAAATTTAACTATATTGTTAAAAAATAATGTATTTTGTTGAAACTTATCTTTTCTGGTAGAAAAATTATTTTCTTGGAAGTAAAATTTATTCCAAATTTGTTGGTATTGCAAAATTAATTTTTTTATTAAAATTGTTGCTGATAAACAAGACATAGAAATTTAATGAAATACCTACAGAAACTTATTCAATACATTAAAAATTTTTTATTGAAAAACAATTACCATCAATTTTTGTATGTAATTATATTTATTTCTTTTTATTTCAAAAAATGTAATCCCTTACTAGTTTCCAAATTTGAGCGACTTCACTGATTTAAAAACCAATTTTTCATTAAAGTGCTTACGACACTTGAAATTATTGTTAATTAAGTGACAAATATTTATCAAAATTTAAAATTTGAAATTCAAAATTAGAGGATTAAGGATCTTTTTTCTCTAATAAATATTTATAATATTTTTTTATTATTACAAAAAATTTGTAATATTTATGATTACAAAAGGAACAGTCAATCAAAATTTTATCAAAATTATTTAAGTTCATATGATTACAAATTTAAAATCGAAATTTAAAATCGATTATTATTCCAAATTTGAAAGCTCTTCAATTTAAAGGATAAGAATTTAATGCTCTCGTGAAATAAAAAAAAATGTCCAAAACATGAAAAGGTTTTTGCTTTCATAGATGGATGTTTTTTGATTAAATTACATTAAATAAATGTGAATATTTTTTTAATCGCATAATTTATTATTAAGCTGAATTAAAAAGTTTTTTATAAATAAGATTTGTTTATTTATATAAAATTTTTAATATATATACCTGGCTTGTGGGTCATGTAATGAACCCAACCTTGGCTTTGCTGAACTCCAATGGCTCTCCATTCTTGTTCACTCAATAAATGACCTCTTGGCACCAGTTTCTCTAACTCTTTCGGGAGTACCACGTGCCTAAAATTTAAATAAAATCAAATAGTTACACAAAAAGAGACTCAAAATTAGAATACACAGGAAATAACTTGTTAAAAAAAATATAGGTTTAATGAAAAACCTGTAAAAACACTTTCAATTTGATAATGAACAATTTAGAATACTTCAATCTTGAAATATTTAAACATGAAATTGTTAAAATCAAAATTCTGCGTTCTAACATATTTAAAATTTTTTATTTAATTATGAAGTTTTTCAATTTGATATTGTTTAATACGGAATTATTGAATTCGGACCACTTAACTCTTTAAATATTAGGAAATAAAGTTCATCAATTCAAAACTGTTCGCTTTAACTCGTTTTTTAAATTTTTATTTAATTACGAACACTTTCAAATTGATATTATTTAATTTGAAATTATTAAATTTGGAACAATTGAATCCCATAACTTTGAAACATGAAACTGTCGTTCTCATATGATTAAAAAATTATATTTTATTGCAAAATTTTTTATTTGATATTTCTTCATTTTGAATTGAATTTAGAACACTTCAATCTTTTAATATTTAAGCAATAAATTGTTCAAATGGTTTAATTAAAAAAAAGAGACTAAAGATTAAAATAGTACACTTGAATCTTTTTTTCATTTTATTTAATTACAACCAGTTTCAATTTTAATACTGTTTCATTTAGAATTATGGAATAGCCATTGTTATTTAATTAAGAACAATTGCAACTCGATATTGTTTAATTCGAAATTTTTTAATTTGGAACAATTTATTCCAAAATTTTTAAATATTAAATTGTCGTTCTAATGTTTTAAAAATTGTTTTTTATTGGAAATATTTTTTATTTGATATTTCTTCATTTTGAATTGAATTTAGAACACTTCAATCTTTTAATATTTAAACAATAAATTGTTTAAATGGTTTAATTAAAAAAAGAGACTAAAGATTAAAATAGTACACTTGAATCTTTTTTTCATTTTATTTAATTACAACCAGTTTCAATTTTAATACTGTTTCATTTAGAATTATGGAATTGCCATTGTTATTTAATTAAGAACAATTGCAACTCGATATTGTTTAATTCGAAATTTTTTAATTTGGAACAATTTATTCCAAAATTTTTAAATATTAAATTGTCGTTCTAATGTTTTAAAAATTGTTTTTTATTGGAAAAATTTTTTATTTGATATTTCTTCATTTTGAATTCAATATTAAAATATTTAAACGAGAAATGGTTCAAATGGTTTAAATAAAAAAAAACTAAAAACTAAAATAGTACACTTGGGAGAATTCGTTTTTAATTTTTTTTTTATTGCGAACACCTTCAATTTTATACTTTTTAATATGGAATTATTGAATTTGGAACACCTAAATTTTAAAATATTATAAAATGACGTTCTTCAATTCAAAATTGTTTGTTATAACTCGTTTTTAAATTTTATTTGATTACGAACAGTTTAAATTTAAATATCGGCCCATTTAGAATTACGGAGCTGCAATTTTTATTTAATTAAAAACAATTGCAACTCGATATTGTTTATTTCGAAATTATTGAATTTGGAACAATTCAATCCCAAAATTTTTATATATTAAATTGTTGTTCTAATGTTTTAAAAATTTTATTTTATTGCAAACATTTTTTATTTGATATTTTTTCTCTTTGAATTCAATTTAGAATACTTCAACCTTAAAATATTTAAACGAGAAATTGTTCAAATGGTTTAACTCAAAAAAGAGACTAAAGATTAAAATAGTACACTTGAAATAATTGGTGTTTAATTTTTAAAAAAAACCTTCAATTTGATATTTTTTAATATGGAATTATTGCATTTTTAATACTTAAATTTAAAAATTTTTTAAATTGAAGTTCTTTAATTCAATGTTATCAATTTTAACTCGCTTTCATTTTTTTTATTACGAACACTTCCAGTTTGATAGTGACAATTTAGAACACTTCAATCTTAAAATATTTAAAAATACAATTGTTAAAATCAAAATTCTGCGTTCTAACATATTTAAAAATTTTTATTTAATTATGAAGTTTTTGAATTTGATAGTGTTTAATACGGAAATATTGAATTTGGAACACTTCAATTTTAAAATATTATAAAATAAAGTTCTGCAATTCAAAATTGTTTGTTTTAACTCGTTTAAAAAAATTTTTTAAATTATATTTAATTTAATTATTATTTAATAACTCGTTTAAAAAAATATATGTTTAATGAAAAACCTGTAAAAACATTTTCAATTTGATAGTGACCAATTTCGAACACTTCAATCTTAAAAAATTTAAACATGAAATTGTTAAAATCAAAATTCTGCGTTCTAACATATTTAAAAAATTTTATTTAATTATGAAGTTTTTGAATTTGATAGTGTTTAATACGGAATTATTGTATTTGGAACACTTAAATTTTAAAATATTATAAAATGAAGTTCTTCCATTCAAAATTGTTTGTTATAACTCGTTTTTAAATTTTATTTGATTACGAACAGTTTAAATTTCAATATCAGCCCATTTAGAATTATGGAACTGCAATTGTTATTTAATTATGAACAATTCCAACTGGATATTGTTTAATTCGAAATTATTGAATTTGGAACAATTCAATCCGAAAATTTTTAAATATTAAATTGTTCTAATGTTTTAAAAATTGTGTTTTATTGAAAATATTTTTTATTTCTTCTTTTTTAATTCAATTTAGAATACTTCAATCTTAAAATATTTAATCGAGAAATTGTTCAAATGGTTTAACTAAAAAAAGAGACTAAAGATTAAAATAGTACACTTGAAATAATTTGTGTTTAAATTTTTTTTTAAACAACTTCAATTTGATATTTTTTAATATGGAATTATTGAATTTGGAATAGTTAAATTTTAAAATATAATAAATGAAGTTCTTTAATTCAAAGTTATCAGTTTTAACTTGCTTACATTTTTTTTTATTACGAACACTTCCAGTTTGATAGTGACAATTTAGAAAACTTCAATCTTAAAATATTTAAACACAAAATTGTTAAAATCAAAATTTTTCGTTCCAGCATATTTTAATAATTTATTTAATTACGAAGTTTTTCAATTTGATAGTGTTTAATACGGAATTATTGAATTTGGAACACTTCAATTTTAAAATATTATAAAATAAAGTTCTGCAATTCAAAATTGTTCGTTTTAACTCGTTTTTTTAAAATTTATTTAATTGCAAACAGTTTCAATTTGATACTGTTTAATTTGAAATTATTAAATTTGAAACAATTCAATCCCAAACCTTTTAAACATTAATTTGTCGTTCCTAATATTTTAAAAATTGTATTTTATTGCAAACATTTTTAATTGAATATTTCTTCTTTTTGAATTACTGAATTTAGAACACTTCAATTTAAAAATATTATCAAATAAGTTCTTAAATTCAAAATTGTTCGTTATAAATCGTTTTTTAAATTTTATTTAATTACGACCAGTTTCAATTCTAATATTGTGTTATTTAGAATTATGGAACTGCAATTATTGTTATTAAATTACGAACAATTTCAACGTGACATTGTTTAATTTTAAATGATTTAATTTGGAGTAATTCAATCCTAAATTTTTTTATAATGAAATTGTCGTTCTACTATGTTTTAAAATTTTAATTTTATTGGATATATTTTTTATTTAATATTTCTTCTTTTTGAATTCAATTTAGAATAATTCAATCTTAAAATATTTAAACGAGAAATTGTTCATATGGTTTAACTCAAAAAGAAACTAAAAACTAAAATAGTACACTTGAGAGAATTCGCTTTTAATTTTTTTTTATTACGAACACCTTTAATTTGATATTGTTTAATATGAAATGATTAAATTTGGAACACTTCGATTTTTAAATATTAAAAAATGAGTTCTTCAATTCAAAATTGTCTATTTTAAATCGCTTAATTTTTTTCTTTTTAATTACGAACACTTTCATTATGATAGTGATCAACTTAGAATACTTCAATCTCAAAATATTAAAACATGAAATTGTTAAAATCAAAATTGAGCGTTCTAACATGTTTTAAAATTTTTATTTAATTACTAACTGTTTCAATTTAATATTGTTTAATATGGAATAATTGAACTTGGACCACTTTTATTTTAAAATATTAAAAAATGAAGTTCTTCAATTCAAAATTGTTCGTTGTATCGTTTTTTACATTTTATTTTATTAGGAACAGTTTAAATTTTTATATTTGCAATTTATTTTTTTATTTTTAATAATTTAATAAGAAACTTTTCAATCTTAGAATATTTAAGCATTAAATAGTTCAATTCAAATTCTACAATCCAACATTTAAAAAATACGTACGAAATAACTAGTTTAGAATTTCTTGTTCAATTACGAACACTTTCAATTTGATATTATTTAATTCAAAATTAGTCAATTTAGAAGAAGTCAATCCGAAAATATTTAAACATGAAATAGTTCAATTCAAATCAAATTTTTAAAAATACACATGAAATAACTTGATTGAATTTTTTTTTAATCATGAAAATTTTTAATTTGATATTGTTTAACTTTTAATTACCGAATTTGGAATAGTTCAATTAGACAATTTTTTAACGTGAAATTTTTCGTTCTAGCACATTCTAAAAATTGTATGTACTTGCAAACCCTTTTAATTTGATATTCTTTAATTTAACATTACTGAATTGGGAACAAATAATCTTAAAATTTATTTGAACATGAAATTGTTGCAGTCAAATTATTCAACTCAAAACAAGACTCGAAAATTTTAGAAATACAAGTAAAAAACTCGTTTAAAAAATATTATTTAATTAAAAACAATTTCAATTTGATATTTTTCAATTTTGTAATTACTGAATTTGGAACATTTCAACCTTAAAATCTTTAAATATGAAATTTTTAATCGTAATTATTTAAAACGACACTCTAAATTTAAAGAATTCGCATGAAATAACTGGTTTATTTTATTTTGTTAAATTACAAATGATTTGTCCTAGCTAGTTTTAAAAATTTAATTAAATTACAAACATAACAATTTTAGAATATTTAAACAAGAAATTGTTTAATTCAAGAAAATACTAAATCTAAAAAATATTAAAAAATGAAATTGTTCAATTTAAAACTGTTAGTACTAGTTAGTCTAAACAATTTTTCTTTAAATTACGAACATTTTCAATTTAATATTGCTTAATATGTAAATATATATTTTTACAGATGGATTTTTAAAATAATGTAGTTAAAATTTTAATCAAGAAGTTGAATGTTCAACCAAAAGAGATTACTTCTAAAAAAATATATAATAGTTGATATTTCACCTGAAAAAGGTTTTGATTGTTTATAAAAAAGAGTTTATTTAAACTAAATGATGAATTTTTAAACGAAAAGTTGCATCTTCAATTGAAAAAATTAATTTTCAACCCAAAAAAGAGAATTTCCAGCAAAATATTTACATTTTCAATTCAAAGAGATGAATTCTTAACGAAAAATATAATACTTGATATTTCAACTAAAAAATGTTCAGAATTAAAATAAAAAAAAACTGAACTCCACAGTTTAAAAAGATTAGTTATCAGCCAAAAAAAAAATAATTTTTAACGAAATATTAAAATTTTCGAAGCAAACAAAATCTCAACTAAATTAATGTGACTTAAACAACAACAAAATTAATTTTTAACAATAAAGTAGTTTAAATTTCAAGCAGCCAGTTGAATTTTCAACTAAAATAAATAAATTCTCAACGAACAATATAATACATAATGGATATTTCACCTGAAAAAGATTTTTACTTTTAATCAATACATATAGAAATATTAATGATTTTTAGACCGAAGAGTAATAGTTTAATAAAGAATAAAGTTCATTTTTTTAAACTTTAAAAATATTATATTCGAAAACTGGAACCTTTGCCTAAAAAAAATGTTAATTGATCAAAAATTCAATCCAAAAACATTTAAAAATGAAATTTTTCAATTCAAAATTGTTTGTTACAACTCGTTTAAAATTTTCTTTAATTATGAAAACTTTCAGTTGGATATCGCTTAATTTTTAATTCTTGAATTTGAAACACAATGGAAATATTTTTAACAGTTCTTTAAAAATAATTATAAATTTCAAACAAGAAGTTTAAATTTCAAAATTCTTTCCATTTTCATCAAACGTGAATAAAATAAAAGGAAAAAATGCTGGAAAAAGTGAAAAAAAATATTGATTGACAGACTTCTCTGTCTTCTGTTTTTATTTTTTAATACTATTTGATCCGTTTTTTCCTCACTAATGATTTTATTTATACATTAGCATTTTTTAAATAAATATAAGAGACTCCATAAAAACACATAAAAAGAAAAACCACAGTCCAAATTAATTAAAATCTTTAGAAAAACGTAATTCACTGACAGGTTTCTAAAAAAAATCTCTTTTTTTTCTCACATCAGAGAATTTTATATATTAAAAATTTCAAGAACAAAAAATCCGATTTTATAAAAACACATAAAAAGCAGACCCATAGCACGTCCACTTAAACATACGTTATACAACCCCTAAAAGCATCACGCTATGGTTTCTAGGTTATGAAAAACCAAACTTTCTAAAACCTAAAAAAAATTAAATTCGTATATTTAAAAGCCCACAAAAAATTAAATAATTTTTAATAATATTCTCCCGAGACTCCAAAATGCTCTAGGTGCACAATTTAATAAAAAAACGATGGCTGCTCCTAATTGCATCCAAACAAAAGATTTTCATTGAAAGCCATATCTGTCTAATTTGCACAAACCTGTATTCGTATTTGTCGTCATAATATTTATCCGAGTAGTAGATGCTGTGAGGCATGATGATTCACTTTTTATATTAACGCACAAATTGAAATGCTCCGCAAATTACAGCGAAAAGCATGAATTCATTCAGAAAATATCCAAAAACCTTGCTTGACGGCGTGTCCTGTCGGATTCTGATGGATTCTGATTCAAAATTTAACGGATACACAATGGAGTGTGGTAGGGAGAACCGAGATAACTACGTGGATTATTGACAGATGAAATTCGAAAAATAGAATAAACTGTTTTGATTTTTAAACATATAATTTACTTCACAACATTCTATAAAATTCTTTTTTTTATTTTTATGAATCTATTACATACATCGATCTTGCTTTTACTGTATATAGTTTTCAAACAAAATGATAAAAAATCGGAAAAATATACACGTAGTAAATTCACTGCGCTTGAGCGGAAATCAGCTGTAGTTACAAACAAAATGTCCGCCGTAGAGGGAGGGAATGTGAATTTATAGGTTATGTTACTCGTTTAATTCTCGTTTTAGAACGTTTTGAATTCTTTAATTATATAAATATATTCTCTTAAGGATAGGAAAGTATCTTTAATTGTGGAAAATGGAAAGACATTCGCGTAGAGGTGATTACGATAAGTCAAGGTCGAAAGATAGAGAACGGAGTGATAAATATAAACATAAAAGGTACGAGGATTATGACAGGCGAGAGAAAAGTTCAAGTTCTAGACACAAACATGATAAATCTGAAAGATCTGGAAAATCTGAAAGATCAAGGGATAGACAGAAGAAATCTAAACACAAAGATCGTTCCCGGAGTAAAGAAAAACCTTCCAAGCACAAAAGTCGTAGAAGGTAAGTGACGAAGTAATTTTTTTCAATTTTGGTTGATGCTCTGTTTCTGTTTTATATCTGTTTTTTTATTTAAAATTAGAAATAAATTAATTAGGTATACAGTATACATAATTTTTTAACCAAATAGATGAATTTTCTATAAGAAAAAAACGAATTTTTAACAAAAAATGTAATAGTTCATATTTCAACGAAATATTTTTTTAATCAAAAAGAAAAGACAATAGAATTCAACCAACAAAAATGAATTTCCAACCAGTTGCTTGAATCTTCAATTAAAACAGAAGAATTTTGAGCTGAGAATGTGAATTTTCAAGAAAAAAGTTATTTTTCAACCAAAAAAAAGAGTATTCTCAATCAAATATTCAAATTTTCAATCGAAGAGATAAATTATTAACGAAAAATATAATAGTTGATATTTCAACAAAAAAATATTTTGATTTCAAATCAAAAACAGTTGAGTTGAACCGAAAATATCTGAAGATTTTAATTTTAAATTAAGAGACTTTTGAATTTATACCAAAAGAGATGGATTCTTTACCAGATATTTGAATTTTGAGTTTAAGTTAATCAATTTTCAACCCAAAACTGACAATTGTCAACATAATATTTAAATTTTCAAACAAACAGATGAATTTTCACTGAAATTGATGTATCTTAAGCCATGAAATTTAATTTTTAACGATAAAGTAGTTTAAATTTCAATCAAGCAATTGAATTTTCAATCAAAGCGGATGAATTTTTAACTAAATAGTTGAATTTTCAGTTAAAAAAATGAATTTTCAATATTAAAAGAGGATTTTCAAGGAAATATGAAAATTTTCAATCAAAGAGATGCATTTTTAATGAAAAATATAATAACTAATATTTCACCTAAGATTTTGATTTTAAATTAAACACAGTTGAAATAAATTTAAAAAGATGAAAAGTTTCATTTTAATCCAAGAAACGTTTAAATGAAATTTTTAATAGATTTCAATAATTTGACGGAATTTTTAAGACTTTAGGGTATTTTTAAAACCTCTACGTTTTCAAGATCTTTTAATTAAAATTTCTTTGGTAATATCTAAAGATTCCAAGGATTTTTAAAATAATTTGAAGAGATTTCAAAGTGTTTGAATTATTTTAAAATACAGAATTTTCTATAATTTTGGAAGATATGGATATTTTAAAAGATTTTACAGTATTTTATAAGATTTCAATGATTTTATGAGATTTTAAAGCTCTCAATGTATTTTAATACGTTTACCAAGATTTCAGGAAATATAGAATTTCATGGATTTTTATCATATTTAAGTGTGTTTCAAAGAATTTATTCGCGAAAAGTGAGCTATTTTGTTGTTCAATGGATTTTTTAAATTACATTTTTAACTTATTTCATAAGGATTGAGGATTTTTTTAGGGTTTCAAAGATTTGAAGAGATTTTTTGCAATTTTATTTGAAATTTCTCCTGAATTATTTTAAATTCTTTTGAATTTTTCTAAATTCATTCAATTTTACTCTATTGAGTGGAATTTAAAACCTTTTTTTTTTTTAATTCATCTTTTAGTTTTGTAAACCCACCTTAAATTTTTAAGCATTTTATCAAATTGTTTTGAATGCCCCTTTAATTTTTCCGACCTCATTTCAAATTTACTAGATTCAATGCATTTTTTAATATTTTGAAGGATTTTCAATTCACTAAAGAATTTTTAACTTCTGCTTCTTTTTTATGAATTTTATCGAATTCTTCTGATTATCCTTAAATTATTATAAATTTACTGAAATAAATGGATTTTTTAAGACATTTTTTTAATTAATTTAAATTCTTTTGAATTGTTTGGTAGACATTAGTCACACTTTCATTTTTTACCCTGAATTCTTTTAAATTCTTTGGAATTTTTTTGAATTTTTTTTTAGTCCAGTCAACTATTTTTTTTTTATTTTTTGATATTTTCAAAATGTTTTCAATTCGCTTAATTACTTTTTAAATACAGCCTGATTCTTTATGGTTTTTATCGAATTCTTCTCATTCCCATTAAATTCTTCTAAATTAACTCTAATGTTACTGAAATAAATGGATAAAAAAAATGCAATTCATTGAAATTCTTTTGAATTTTTGATCGTCATTAGTTATTTTTGTAGTTAGAAATTAGTAGGCTTTCAAAGATTTGAAGTGATATCCAGTTTTTTGGAATTCATCCTGAATTCCTTTAAATCCTCTGGAATTTGTTTTATTCGCTTTTATTCTTCTCAATTCTACTTATTTCAATAGATTTTTTTCAATTTTTAAAAGTTTTTAATTGATCAATGAAGTTTTTTTCACCTTCTTAAATTTTTTTGAATTCATTTGAACTTTTTTCATTCATCTAAAATTTGCATGAATTTGATTTAAATTATTCTCGCATCCCTTAAATTCCTCTAAATTCATGCCAATTTCATGGAGAACAATTGATTTATTTTTTGGATTTTTAAAATTTAGTCCAGTCCATTTGAATTCTTTTGAATTTAACTTGACCTGTTTTGATGTCTTATGAATTAATCCTGAATTTGTTTGTTACCCTTTAAGCCCGAGAAAAGTACCCTATGAGCGTAAACCTTTGGTTTCTATTTTTATCACATAGGAACTGTGAGGCCTGCAAATATAATTATTTTTTAAATAGTTTTTGTAATTGTAATCTTTATTTTATTAATCTTCTTTTCTAGATTTTGTAATCTTACTGCATTTTTTACCAATTAAAGAAAATAGTTTCTTTATCAATTATTTTAACTATTTTAGCAATAGAAAAATTTACTTTCTAAAATAAAAACACAGTTAGCGTTTTGTATCGAAAATTTATATTTTAAAATAAGTTACAGATTGAAGAATAATGTTCACAACATTTGAACGAGAATATGTTATCTTGGCTTTTTCTTTACCGAAAATCGGTCATTTGAAACAAAAATAATTAGTTTTCAAAAATAAAATTTACAATTTTAATATGTTTTTAAGATATCAATCTTCATTAAATATAAAAACTATTTTTCTTGTTTTTATTTTCTACTACATTAGATAATAAGTATCATAAGACAAATTTTGTGATATAAATCAATTTTATATTTTAATTTCAAAAATTTCTACATGAAACATGTCAAGCTATTTTTAAATAGGGGGGTAATTTTTGCAAGTCCGCAAAAACTTTCTCCTGAAGATTATCTTTTTAGTTATAAATTTTTTTATTTGGTAGAAAATTTTATAATTTTCTTGAAAAGACATCATTTTTTGTTTCTAATTCAACTGTTTTGTTAAAAATTCGTCTTTTTCAGTTAAGAATTAAACTCTTTCCGTAGAAGATTAGATTTTTGTTTAAAATTTATATTTCGTTGCTGATAAGTCAACTGAAATCTTTTTTTGATCAAAACTATTTGTTCTGAAAGTGTGTCTTTGATTTGAAATTTTATCTTTTCTAGTAGTAATATTGCATATTTCTTGGATATAAATGCAACTTTTTTGTTACAAATTCAACTATTTCCTAGAAAATATGCTTTTTGTTTAAAATCCGTATTTTCGTGTTGAAAAGTCAATTGAAATCTTTTTGGATGAAAATTCAACTCCTTTTTTGGAAACTTGTATTTTTGAAATGAAAATTCACCAATTTTAGTAGAATTTTCATTTTTCTTAAACAAAAATGCAACTGTTTGATTGGAAATTTTAACAATCTTATTAAAAAGTCATACTTCTTATTTAAAAATTCGACTTTTTAGCAAAAAACTAACTTATTGTTAGTATTATTTATTGTTTTAATTGTAAATTAACTTAATCTAGTTTTGGTGTTAGGAAGTGAACTGGAATCTTCTTTGGATGAAAATTTAGTTGTTTTTTTGCGTTTTTTTGTAATTAATCTATATTATTTGAAATGTCATTTTTCTTGAATAAAAAATAAAACTGCCAGGTTGAAAATTTAACTCTTTTTTTTTAAGTTTGACTTTTTGATTTAAAAAATTACCTGCTTTAGTAGAAATTTCATCTTTTTTGCATAAAAATGCAACGGTTTGGTTAAAAATTCAACAATTTTTTTGAAAAATCATACTTTTGGGTTGAAAATTCTGCTATTTTGTTGAAAAATTTTTAGAGAATTTACTTTTTGTTTAAATTTAATATTTTGGTATTGACAAGAGACCTGAAATCTTCTGGATGAAAGTTCAACGTAAAAAAAAATTTAATTTTTTATTAAAAACTCATTGCATACTTTGATCTTCAAATGAATTATTTTTTGGATGAAAATTTCACTATTTTTGAAAAAAAAAATTAATCTGTTTTAAGAGGAATTTCATCCTGTTTGGATGAAAATGTCACTGCTTGGTAGAGAATTGAACCATTTGGTTAAAAATTCATCTTTTTTGGTTTAAAAAATTCGTCTTTTTGGATTGAAAATTCAATTTTTTTCATAAAAACTTGTTTCTTGTTTAAAAATTCATACTTTGTTTGTGAAAAGTTAACCGAAATCGTTTTAAACAGAAAATTAACTTATTGTTTACAATTTCTATTTTGGTGTTGCAAAGTGAACTGAATTTTCATTTTTCTTTTACAAAAACGCCAATGTTTAGTTCAATAAAAATTTAACTATTATTTTGAAGATTAAAAAAAAAAATCATCTGTTTTAGAAGAAACTTCATCTTTCTTGAATAAAATTGCAACAGTTTGGTTGAAAATTTAACAATCTTGTTAAAAAGTCATACTTTTTAGTTAAAAATTTGACTATTAAGCAGAAAATGTACTTACTGTTTACAATTTCCATTTTGGTGTTGAAAAGTAAATTTTGGATGAAAGTTTAACTATTTTTTTTAAGATTTTTAAACAAAATTCATCTGTTTTAGAAGAAATTTCATCTTTCTTGAATAAAAATGCGACTGTTTGGTTGAAAATTCCACTCTTTTTTTAAACTTTGTCTTTTTAATTTAAAAATTCACCTGTTTTAGTAGAATTTTGATTTTTCTTTTACAAAAATGCCACTGGTTGAAAATTGAACTATCTCGTTAAAAAGTCATACTTTAAAAAAATTAAAAATCCGACTATTTAGCAAATAATTTACTTATTGTTTACGATTTCTAGTTTAGTGTTGCAAAGGGAACTGGAATAAAAAAAATATAATTTTCAAATCAATAATTAAATTTACAACTAAACCATTTTCAACTGAATTTTCAACAAAATACATGAATTTTAAACTAACAAATGTAAAGTTTCTATGTAAAAATTAACTTTTGTGGAAAATTTATGTTTTTTGTTTATATTTAACTATTTAAAAATTAAATAAATATATTTTTATGAAACTTGCACTTTTTGGTAGAAAAATAACTTTTTTTGATAAAAGCATTATAGTTTCGGGTTAAATCATTATTGACCGTTTTGTAGTTAATTCGTCTTTTTGGCTTTAAAATACAGCTATTTTGTTGAAAATGCGTGTTTTTTTTTTTTTAGTAAAACATTAATGTTTTTGCTTTGAAATCCATGTTTTGGTTAAAAATGCATATTTTTAGTTAAGAATTCAACTGCTTATTTTAAATTTGAACTAATTTGTTAAAAATTCATATTTTATGAAGATTCACCTCTTTGGTTCAAAATTAATCTTTTTTGTTGATAACGGTTAAAAAATTAGTTTTTTTTGGTTGAAAATTTAATATATATTTGGACTTGAAAATGTAGGAATTCAAAGTGTTTCATATTGAATTCAATATGGTACTTACATTAATTTCATTTGAAAAAATGTATTCCTCCGTTATTACCCTTTTTTAATAATTCAGATTTATAAGAAGGGAATTTAAAAAAACAGTCCCTGTACCATTTATGAATTTATTAGACTTTGAAAATTCCTTGTTACAAATAAAAAATTATTTAAATTTAAAAAAAAAATTGCACATAAAAATTTTCCAGCATTTGAAACATTCTTTTTAAAAATTTTAGAAAAATTGAGTTACTATATTTCTGGATTATATTAAAAGAATGGAATTTAAAAATACCTGTTCTAAGTCCCTCTTCAATCTTTTTAAATGATTAAAAATCTCCAAAGAGGTCGCAACCATAAAATGATAGTAAATTTTTCTTTGCCGGTCAATGTTAACAATTTTTAGAAGAAAAATCTGTCCAAGTTCGATTTTAACATTAAAAAAAAATTAGTTATATTTTTGTCTTGTTTCAATTATGATATTATTTGGTTTACAATTTTGAGGTTCTTTTTTTAATTGTAGGAAAAATTCGATAAATATCTTCTAAAATTAATCGATTTTTTCCTACAATTTTTAGAAAATCCCGTATTCTCTTTTGACAATTTTGGAAATATTTTAAATTCTTTTGAAATATTCTCTTAAAATAATTATTCAAAATAAAACGTCACTTTCAATTTTCCTAGGAATATTAGGAAAATGTTTTTATTCTTTTGAAGCCTTTCACAATTCTTGAAAAGCTTCTGAATTTTTATTTGAAATATAAAAAAATCTACATATTGTTTCACATTTTTTTTTATTTTTAAATTAGGTACCGAAAATTTGGTATGAATAGCCGAATTTTTTTTGGTACATACACCTCGTTTAAATTTTTTGAAATCATTTCATATTTTTAATTAATTTTGAAGCTTTTCAAAACTTCAAATGACTAAATTTTGTTGTCTAAACATAATCAGCAGAATTTTCTAAAAATTTTAGGAAAATTCAATTCATTTCATAAGATATTTAGAATTTCCTAAAAAAAAATTCAAAATTCATACTTTGATTTTGAAATTTTTTTAAATACAAAAAAAGTTAATCTGTTTTAAGAGGAATTTCATCTTGTTTGGATAAAAATGCCACTATTTGGTAGAGAATTGAACTATTTTGTTGAAAATGCATAATTTTTGGTTTAAAAAAATCGTCTTTTTGGATTGAAAATTCAATTTTCTTGATAAAAAACTAGCCCCCTGCCTCGACCGTGTACGTGTATGCAGTAGTAGTTTTCTTACGAACCGGAGGGGAAATGTCGGTTAAACTAATTCAATAGATGGCGCCACAAAAAGTAGGTCTGACTTTTTCCTTGAATTGCATTAAGAAAAAGCAAAAATAATTAAAAACTTGATGCTGTTTGCAAGTAAGCAAAAAATATATATATATAAATAAGAGTAACTATTAATAATTATTTTAAAATAGAAAAAGACATAAAAATATGTAGTTTAATATGAATAAAATTTAATTTTAAAATACAATTTGAAAGCAGTTCGAACTTCATATTTCTATGATTTATTTTACTGATATTATTGATTTCATTATTTGTTCTAGTTAAAAAAATTATTTATTGTTAAAATTATTAATGGATCTAATAAAAAAATTAACAATATTTAATTCCTCGATGAGATAATTATTTAAAACATAGACATGATTAGAAGAACTAATAAAAAATATATCACTTATATCGAATATAAATATAATAATAATTAAAATATGTAAGACTACAACTTCAGTTGCAAAGTGAAGAATCTTTGTACCTTTAAAATCTTAACAATTTCGAGTTTTGAAGGAAATATTTTTAAAAAGTAATGGTAATTTTATTTAAAATGTTTAGAGGGAATTATTTGATAAAAAGTCAATGACAAGTCTGATAAATGAGAAAATAGATTTAATATTATTTAATATAATGTATATATTTATTTAAATTGAACCGAACATCATATATACAGATAGTCTTATTATCGGTAAAATTTTTTTATTTTTGCTAAAAATGCTTCGCATTATTATACAAATGACATTTAATAACAAAAATAATTTAAGAGTTTATAATAACCACTGTGATGAACAATTATTTTAGCAAAATATTAGAATTTGAGATTTTTGAAATTATAATTTCCTTCAGTGGCCAGAACGACTTCAGGTATTCCTTAAAATAATAAATATTTAATAATATTAGATAAAATATAACAATTTAAATTTTTCTAAACAAATTAGATAAACAGATTGGAAATTTTGGCATTTTTTTTTGTTTGCACTGGAAATGTTTTAAGTTATTGGACGAATGACTGCTAGTCACCAATATGTTAGAAAAGTTAACAATAACCACTGTTATTAACAATTCTTGTGGCAAAATATTTAAACTTAAGGTTTTATCAAATTTTAGCATGCAGTGTTATGATTCATTTTCAATCTATTAAGATTGAAAGCCCGACTTTTTCCAAGTGAAACTGCCAACATTTAGAAATTGTTTATGTAAATTGTTTTTAAACATGTAAGTTGTTATATTCTACTAAATGTTATCAAAGATACATTTTTTAGGAATATCCGGAGCCATTGTAGCAACTAAAGAAAATAAAAATTTTGATAAAACCTTACCTTTGTCACAAGAATTATTTATAACAATGGTTATTGTTAATGTCTCAAATATTTTTGTGACTAGCAGTCATTCGTCCAACAGTTTAAAACATTTTCAGTGCAGACAAAAATTTCTATGCGAAAGGATCAAAATCTTGCACTTCTTTACCTAATTTGTTTAGAAAAATTTAAATTGTTATATTTTATCAAATATTATTAAATATTTATTATTTTAAGAATTACCTGAAGTCGTTCTGGCCATTGAAGAAAATTATATTTGAAAAATCTCAAATTCTAATATTTTGCCACAAAAATTGTATATCACAGTGGTTATTATAAATTTTTAAAGTATTTTTGTTATTAAATGTCATTCCTACATTAATGTGAAGCATTTTTAGCCAAACATTTTTTTTTACCGATAATAAGATTATTGGTCAATTTGTTCATAAAATTGGTTTATAAGAAATAAATGGATTAATAAGCACATTATTTGTATTCTATGAGTTTCTAAACATTTATTTAAAAGTTTTCCTGATCAGTTATTAAAGCGTAAAAAATTGTTATATAAAAAAATTTAGTTTTTCCATGTTTTTAGTGGAAAAATTATTAATAAAAAATTAGAGGAGACATAAGTTCATAAAGTCAAGATCTATGGAATTTAATAATCTTTAATTTAAAACAAAAAATTCAAAATCGCAAAAAATTAAAGGCTCTGAACATAGATTATAGTACGTTTGTTTATAGAGTTTAATAGCTTATAGTCTCTTTATTTGAGAAATGAGGTTTGCAATAATATAATTAACAATTTAATTCAAAATCTCCTTTAAATTAAAATTTTTAAATAAAATTATTAGGGGTTGTGTGCAGCGAGAAAAAAACTTTCAAAATTAAGCAGTAAATAAATTATTGAACTGCATAAATGTATATATGACGTTCGGTTCAATTTAATTAAATATATACATTATATTGAATAATGTTATATCCATTTTCTCATTTATCAGTCTTGTCAATGACTTTTTACCAAATTATTCCCTCAAAACATTTTAATTCAAATTAATATTACTGTTTAAAAATATTTCCTTCAAAACTTGGAATTGTTGAGATTTTAAAGGTACAAAGATTCTTTACTTTGCAAATCAAGTTAATAATTCTAACAATAAACATTTTTTTTTAACTAGAACAAATAATCAAATCAATAATATCAGTAAAATAAATCATAGAAATATGAAGTTCGAACTGCTTCTATTTTAAATTATGTATTAAATGTATTTTAAAATTAAGTTTTATTCATATTAAACGACATATTTTTATGACTTTTTCTATTTTTAAATAATTAGTAATAGTTACTCTTATTTTTTCATATATATTTTTTTTGTTTATTTGCAAACAGCATCAAGTTTTTAATTATTTTTGCTATTTCTTAATGCAATTCAATGAAAAAGACAGACCTACTTTTTGTGGCGCCATCTATTGGATTAGTTTGACCAACATTTCTCCTCCGGATCGTACGAAAACAGAAAAGTGGGGGCGATGCATGGGGCTGATAAAAACTTATTTTTGGGAAAATTTACCTTTTTGATTTAAAAATTCATCTAAGACAAAGTACCATATGGTTCCTATTTTTAATCATATAGGGACTGTGAGGCCTGTGAATGAAACAACTTTTCAACTTTAATTTTAAAAGTTTATGTTTCAAGAGTTTCACTCGGAGTGCTTTCATTTGCAGTCAAGTTCGATTTTTTAAATATCATTGACCTTGAAAAATGTTTGCGAACCGGGAAACAATCGGGCATTTTTTTTCGATTCAAACGGCCGATTTGGGTCCTTTTCAAGATCCTTTTAGTGGTCCGTGACGGTAATCTAATGTTCCTTTTGTATTCGTCACGTACCGGGCGGGCAGAGTTATTTACAGTAGTTGGTCGCGGCTAATCCGCTCTCCCTTTTTAAATTTCTCTTCAAATTATTAACACTTTTTTTTAATTGATGAATTTTCTCATTATACTTATTTATAATTATAACTTATATACTGATATACAATTTTCTAATTGAATTCAAAATGTATCCTTGACCATTTTCAAAGATATTATAAACGTAGATGCGGGACGGGGCGTCGGAGTGGGGAATTATATATATAGGACATCACATTTTCTGCCCTATCGAATAGCTGCCCTCATCGTACTACGAAGTCGAATTATTGTTTTCTCATTCTTCGTAAAATATGACGGTAAAGCAGTAGAAAGATTTTTTGAGGTTAGAAAAGTTTGACATGTATGTATCGCTGAATTTGTTCAGATCTGAAGCTTGATCCAGGTTTTCGGTACAGTCTTTTTTTTTAATTATAAAAAAAATGTTCTCGAAAAATCATATTTTTAATTTTTAAAAAAGTATTATAAAAAGACATTTCGAGATAAACAAGTGTGGAAAACATTGTTCTTTGACAAATTATTTTTTTAAATTGAAATAATCAAATATTTATACCAAAGAAACAACTTTTTAAATGTTTGAAGTGTTCAAACATTATTGTTTAAATTTAAAATAACAATAATAAAAACGAAATATATTTCTGGATAAGATATTTTGGTTGAAAATGTATATAGTATTTTTTAAATCACAAAAGTTCTTCCGAAAAATCGAAATGTTAATTAAAAAACACGTGTTTTTGTATATGAATTTGTCGGTACAATTTTTTAAATAATTTTAATTTTAAATTCAAACAATTTTTGACACTTTAAATATTAAACAAAAATTTATTTGATAACAATATTTTATTATCGTATTTTTAATAAATAATTAATACTGATTAAGAAACAATTTTATTTGGGGAGTTTTATTATTTGGGAATTTCCAAATTCGTTAATATTATAAACTGTTCATGAATTTTATTAGTTTTGGAATTGTATTTTTCGGTACAGAGAGTTTTACCGAGTCGGGAATTTTATTTTTCGGGATATTTCAGCGTCCTCATAGAATTACAGAAAATTTGCTCTAATTTTAATCTCGGCGCTCGATCTTGTTAATTTTTTCCTGCAGTATTAATAAAGAAAAATTGTATAGAAATTTTTGATACCACAAAGTTACAGATAATCACAATTAA
>NC_046665.1:118208344-118209701 GCF_010883055.1 Belonocnema kinseyi | reverse complement strand
AATCCAAAAAAATACGTTATAGGTTTTTGAACCTTGATCCTGATGCGACAGAGGTCAATGGATGGCAGATTCGTAATCAACGACCGCGAAAACCTATAACATGTTTTTTTTATTTTTCAGCGTTTTTTATCGATTTGACTTTCAAATGACCTTGTACCTGACGCGATAAAGGTCAGCGGGCACCAGGTTCATAATCAGCGACCCCAAAAACCTATAACATTTTTTTTTAATTTTTTCACCGTTTTTCTCGATTTGACGTTCAAATGACCTTCAAATGACCTTGAACCTGAAGCGATAGTGTTCAACGGATGCCAGATTCGTAATTAGCGACTCCAAAAACCTATAACGTATTTTTTTGGATTTTTTTACCGTTTTCTCTCAATTTGACCTTCCAATGACCTTGAACCTGACGCGATAAAAGTCAAAGGACGCCAGATTTGTATTCGAAGACCCCGAAAACCATAGTAAACCCGAGCTAACCTCAGAATACATGTTTAAGAGTGTCAAATCTCTCGAAAATACAGTTGGCGGGTAGTGGTGTTTCCGATATTTGTAGGGGGGTGGGGGTGGCTGGAGGGTGGAGGGTAGTCCGTTTAGCGTGCAATCGACTCGGGATACTTATAAGATACTACCATGATTTTTTCAGATTTTTTGGTCAAAAATAAATTAGGCCAAAAACCGGCCTTACCGACCCTCCCCCTTTGATTCACTTTCTCAATTAAAAATAAAATTGAAATTGGAAATTAAATGTATTGAAAATTCGAGTAAAAAGGTTCAGACCCCCCGGCGTGAACGACGACGAGACGTGATTTACCGTGACCGTAACCCTTCGTTCGATTCCTGGAAAACGAAGAAAAAAATGACAGAAAAAATTGGTGGCAGCCATGCACTTGTCGTGGCAGCCAACACCTGCTTGAAGTGGCGAGCCCGGTTTTAGGCTGTTAACTATGAAATTAAAAAAAAATCTACTTCTAAATTTTAATCCAAAAGCTTAACAAAGGACCCTTGAGTGTCGACTTGTCTATTGAGATAGCCGCTCTGATTGTTATTTATGATCGTATTCTTATTTCAATTTCGGAAAGGATATTTTAAAGCCTTCAGACCATTTAAACGAGCTTCCTGGGCCTTTAAAAATATCTACCTGAGTGCCTGCGGAGAATTTCTCTGAGCTTCTTTGACCTAAAGAATTTGGGTAGATGACAATTCCGCCACAGCTACCTGTGTACCTTTCCCCCACTACGCGGCGTCTACTGAGTACTGACCCTGTCGAGCTGCTGCCAGTGAGCTTGGTCAGCGGGGAGCATTTGTTCCTAATGAGGCCTAAAATATGGAATATAAAATTTTTTTAATTTCCCAC
>NC_046665.1:118199198-118208244 GCF_010883055.1 Belonocnema kinseyi | reverse complement strand
AACTCAGAAGATGTGGACTGTAACTGCACCATATATCTAGTCGGGAGTGGTGCTGACTGAAAACAGATGATTTGGAGCGATTCGCGCGCCATCTGTTGGTCACTTTAAGGACTTATTGAACTACCCTCGTATTTCAATTTTTCTCGTGAATTTATTTAGAGGTTTTCTAGGGTGGCCTCTGGACCGGGAAACCGGGGATTTAACCACTTTTTAGAAGAGAAAAAATCCATCGAAATTTTAAATACCGCTTTTTAAATAATTAGTTCAGTTGTGATTTTTTTAATAATTATTATATCATTCAATTTAGAATGACTAATTCCAGGGTGGCCGCTGGACCGGGAATTTTATAAATTTTTAGCAAAAAATCCTTCTAACTTTGATTATAACCGTTTTTTCAATAATTAGTTTAATTTTTATCTTTTTCAATTATGATATCATTCAGTTTTTACAGAATTTTAAAATTTAGGTGCGTTTAAAATCGAGGGTTTTTGAGCAAAAGAACATTTTTAGTTGATCAACTGTGAATATAAATTAATGAATGATTTCTTAAATTAAATTGTACTTTAAGATTTAAGAAGTAAATAATAATTGACGATACAAGAAGATTCGGAATCAGTTAACAATTTTAGAATGTCAAGATTTTAACTTTAAAAAATTAACTGTTTCAATTGGAAAAAGTCTTAGCAGTTAAACAAAAAACGCCCGTTTGAAATTTTATAAACTATTTTTGATTGTAAAATAATTTCAAAATATCAGGGTGGCCGCTAGACCAGGAAACCGGGAATTTTACAAATTTGTAGAAGAAAAATCTGTCCACTTTCGATTTTAACAGTTTTTAAATAATTAGTGGAATTGTTATGTTTTTCAGTTATGATTTTATTTAGCTTACAATGCGTGATTCAAAATCTTTTTACTTTAAAAATTTTCCATTTAAAATTTGTATTTCTAAGCTTACATTTTTAATTTAAAGAATTTTTCAATGATTTCTTCAAGACTTGAACAAATAAAAAACAAAAGCCTTTGATATTGAAAATTTTGTATAAAAACATTTTTATTTAATAAATAAATAACTTTTTTTAATTAATCTATACTTTATGTAATAAAAAGTGAAGAAAACCGATTTGACAAAACGATTTTAAACCAGTTAAAAATTTAAAAATTTTCCGATTTTAATGTTAAAACTTAAACGGTTTCAATTTGAAAGTCTTAGGAATTAAACAAATGTGAACGTGTGACTGAAAGTTTATAAACTATTTTCAATTTAAAAATAACTTCATAATAGTATATTCTTAATTAAAGAATTTTATTAAATTAAAAATATTGTTTCAGTCTAAAATATTCAATTTTTAACCCATTCAATTTGAAATTTTTAATTTAAAAAAAGATTATTTATTGAATACTTGAATTTTTATGTAAGACAAGTAAATTTGCAATCGTTAAAATTTCGAAGAGCCTTTAAACTTTGAACGTTACAATTTTAATTGTTGTATTTGAAAAATGCTTAATTTGTAAGTGGGATTTTTTAATTTTGATGTCTAATTTACAAATGAACATTTGTAGAAAAAATTTGAGTATTTTAAAGAGATATTTAGGAGTTTTAAAAAGTTAAAAAATTATCATGGAAATTTTAAAAAGTTTTCTTAAAATCTTCTTCTTCGTCTGTCAAGTTTTACAATAAGTTTGAACCTTTTCAAAACTTCTACATATCTCTTAAAATTACTCAAATTTCGCCTACAAATAATAAATGTTCTATTGTTACTTATACATCCAAATTGTAAAGAAATGTTCTAAAATTTGCAGGATTTTCTGAAAATTGTAGAAAAAATTTAATTCATTTTGACAAATATTTAGCAGTTTTGAAAAAATGTCCAAAATAATTTTAAATTTAAAACCAATTTAAAACAACTTCTAGATTCCTCAAGATTTGGAAATAAAATTTTGAAGCTTTCCAAGGATTTTTAAACTATTTAAAAAGAAAATAATTGAATTTCTAATTTAAGAAGTGTTCAGTTAAAAAATGTTCAATTTTTCAATATTTGATGTTTCGAGCTTAAAACTCCTTAAAATTATATAATTTTGAAAATTTTAAATTTTATTGATTGATTTTATAACTTAGAACATTGAAAATTATAACGTGGATTTATATTTTTTTATATTGAAAAATGTAAGTACCTTCAATTTTGTACGCTTAAATTATTGAGCATATGAATAGAAAATTTTTTAATTAAAAAATTTTTAATTTCAATTTTAAAAGTTCAAAATTTAAGAGTTCCACTTTGAGTGCTTTGATTTAAAGCTCCGTTTTTATTACCTCAAGTGGAAATTTTTTAGCTTTAATGTTCCTTTTTTTAAATTTCATTGACTGTGAAAAATGTTTGCGAATCGGGAAATGACCGGAAATTTATTTCGTCGATTAAAACGACCACCCTGAATATATTCATATATAAAGGTTTTTATTTAAATAAAAATATTGTTGAGTCTAAAATTGGAAATTTTTTAATTGAGGAAAATAAAAAATGCCTAATATTTAGAAATATATTATTTTTAATGTACAATCAGTAATTACGAATCAATAGTTTAAAACTAAAAAAAAAATTAAACTTGGAGATTTTTGAAAATTAATTTAAAATTTGACATGATTTGAAATAATTTAAAGAAGATTTAGAACAAAAAATGTAGAAGCTTTTTAAGAAATTTAAAAGGTTTCAGAAGAAGAAAAACCATTTCCTAGGAAATTTGAAAATCATTTTTTATTTTAATAAACTAATTTTAAGAGAATGTTTTAAAAGATTTAAAAAGATTTACAAAATTGTTAAAAATAAATGTGGAAGATTTTAAGAAAATTTCTTTAATTTGGCAGAAAAAAAAATATTTTGAAAAAATGTAAAACAACATGTAGATGTTTCAATATTTTGAAATAAAGTTTTGAAGCATTTAAGGATTTTTATACTATTTTAAATTAGAATAATTCAACTTTTAATTTGAACAGGGAATTTTCAATTTTTTACAAATTCATTATTAGAACGAGAATTTATTCAGAATAATAACCGGGAATTTCAAATTTTAACAAATTCTGAGCTAGCACTGAAAATTTTCGAAAAGGAACTAAATTCTGAATAGGAACAGGAAATTTTTCCAAAAAACTTTAATTCTGAGTTGAAGCAGGGAATTTTCAAATTTTTAACAATTCTGAGTTAAAACTGGTATTTATCCAAAATAATTATAGTTTTTCTAGGAACAGGGAATTTAAAAAATTAAATAAATTCCGAGTTGGAACAGGGAATTTTTAAAAAGAATAAATTCTAATTATAAGTTGAAACAGGATATTTTTGAAAAAAAATTGAATTATGAATTGGAGCAGGGAATTTTAAAAAAAATTATAATTCTTACTTGAATTAAACCGAAAAGGATGAATTTCCAACAAAATAGTTAAATTTTCAGTTAAAAACTTTAATTTAAAAACGAACTTTTAACGAAAATAATGGATTTTCAACAAAAAAGTTATTTTTCAACCGATTAGTTGAATTTTCAACAATCTAATTCAATTTGCAGTTAAATAAATAAATTTTTAATAAAAAATTATCTAATGTTGACATTTTAATTTAGAATAAAAAACAGTTGGACTTAACCAACAAAAGCGAATTTTCTATAAAATACTTGAATCCTCAACTAATCCAAAATAATTTTCAACCAAACAGTTGCATTTTGAACTAAAAAATTAATTTTCTACCAAAAAAGACGGGAGTTTCAACACAGAAGATTAATTTTCTACTAAAAAAAAGAGAAGAATTTTCAGCGAAAATTATTATTCTCCAACAAAAAATTTAATTTTTAAGGAACAAAATAGAGTTTTAATTTAATTGAAAAAAAATTGGATTTAACCATCAAAACTCATTTTTAACCAAACAATTGTATTTTAAACAACAACAAAATTATTTTTAACCAAAAAAAGTTGAAATATCAACAAGAAACACCGATTTTCTACCAGTTAGTTTAACTTTCTAACAAATTGTTGAACTTCTTAGCCGAAAATAGAAATTTTCGAAAAAGCCGTGCAATTTTCAACAAAAAATTCTTTTTCAACCGAAACAGATTAATTTTTAACCAGACAGTTTCATTTTTAACCAAAAAACCAAGAAATATTTTTAAATTCTTAAGTCTTCCAAAATCTGCACTTAGTTTTAGATTTTCGGAAATCTTTTCATGTTTTAAATTATTTTTTAATCTTTCCAAAACTTCTAAATATCTTTTAAACGTACTCGATTTTTTTCTACAAATTTGTAATTTTGAAAATCTCTTTAAAGTTTCTTAGAAGTTATTTTTCAAAATTAAAAATCATAAAAAAAATTTTTTTTTTGTACTTTCCTGAAACCTTTAGAAATTCTAAAAAAGCTTCTAAATTTTTTTCGAAGTCTTCAAAAATCTACACTTTGTTTTTAAAAAATGTAGAATTTTTTAATCCTTCCAAAACTTCTTAAAGTTTGAAGTATCTTGTAAAATTATTCTATCTTTTCCTATTTTCTTTAAATTCTGCAATCTGAAAAATCTTCCAGATTTTATTTTGAAATTTTAGGAAATCATTTGAAATGTTTTGAAACCTTTTTCAATTTTCTTTTAAAATTCATTTTTCAACAAAATAAAACAAATAACATTTTTTCCGACGAATCTTAGAAATTTTCTATTTTTATCTTTCAGTTTTGTGTTGTTGTCCATAATTCTATTTTTCTTATCTCGTTAAAAGTGATAAGTTTAAAAGTTGATAAATTTTAGTGTTGTATCAAGGTGTTCAGAACACATTTATTTTCTCATATTAAAAAATCACTTTTAATTAAAATGATTTCTTTTTTCAATAATGTTTAGAAACATTTAGAAATAAATTTTAACATGCAATAAAAAAAACTTTTTAATAAAAACACCGTTTTTAAATAATTTCCTGAGTTGTGATTTTGATAAATTATCATATTATTTAGATTAGCATGCTTAATTCGAAAATCTTTCACTTTAAAAAATTTCCGTTTCAGATTTTTATTTTTTAAACAAATATTTTAATTTAAAGAATTTTAAAATGCAGTTTTAAAGCCTGAAAAATTAAAAATTAGAAGTTTTTAAAATCGAATGTTTTTTTTTATGAAAAAACAGGGTGGCCGCTGGACCGAGAAACCGGGAATTTTACGAATTTTTAGAAGATTTAAGTGCAGTTTTGAGGATTTAAACAATTAAAAATTAAAAGCATTTGAAGTTGAAAATTTTTGATAAGAAACAGTTTTATTTTATCCACTGTAAATATAAATAAATGCATTACTTTGGAAATGAATTTATTTGACCAAACAATTCTAGATCCGATCAAAATTGGACAATTTCCATAATATTTCTGTTTTAAGCCGACAATCTTGATAAGAATTGAAATGAATATATCATTTATTCCGATAATTTTATTTTTAAATAAAAATGTTCATGATTTATCAATAACATATTTTTAATTCAGAGTTTCAGTTATTCCTTTATATTATTTTTATATATTAAATTTAATAAATAAATTTATTTAAATATTATTTCTATTAATTTGTTTAGCTACTAAAAATGTAAACGTGCGTTTTACTATTTTCAACTTAAAAATAAATTCATAATAATATAGTCATAATTAAAGGTTTTTATTAAATTTAAAATATTGTGAGTCTAAATTATTTAATTTTTATCCCATTTAATTCCAAATTTCTTAATGTAGAAAAAGAATAAGTATTTTATATTTAACAATATTTCACTGTTTATTTAAGACGAGTAAATTAAAACCAAATATTTAAAAGAAAACAATTTGAAACTGAATTGTTTTACATAGAAAGCTTTGAATCTTGAGACTATTTGGTTGCAAACTTATTGGTTGAAAATTAATTTATTCCATTTCTGATGAAAATATATCATTTTATATGAAAATTTCACTTTTTGGGAGAAAATTCATCTATTTTTAATAAAAATTCATCTTTTTTGGAAGAAAATTATTCATGGTTAAATAACCATATTTTTGGTTGAAAATTTAACTATTCTACTTTTGGTTAAAAAAAATAGTTAAAAATATTTTTAAATGCAACTATTTCATTGAAAATTTGTTATTTTCGGTTGAAAATCAACTGTGTGAATAAATTTAATTATTTTAAAAAGATCATTAATTTTCTTGGTTAAAAACTCTTATTTTTTTAGAAAATCGAAGTCTTTTCTTGAAAATTCATTTTTTTACGCCATAGTTTATTTTTTAAACTGAAAATTTAATGTTTTCACTTTTGGTTAAAATTTTATTAAATTTTTTTAGTAAAAAATTCGACTATTTAGTTGCAAACTTATTGGTTGAAAATTTCTTTTTTTTTCCTGAAAATTCGTCTATTCCATTTTTGATGAAAAATGTATTATTTGATGTGAAAATGTCACTTTTTGGGCGAAAATTCATCCTTTTTGGTAGAAAATGAAGCAATTTTACAGTTTAGTATTTTAATTTTTCTATTTCAAAAGTGGTTAATTTATAATTATTTGTAGAAAAAATTTGAGTAATTTTAAGAGATATGTAGAAGTTTTGAAAAGATTCAAAATTAATTAAAAACTTGGAATTATTTCAAGTAATTTAAACGAAGTGGGTTAACATTTTTTTCAGAACTTCTAAATATATTTAAAAATTAATCGAAATTTTCCTACAATTTTGGAAACTCCTGCAAATTAAAAAAAAAATCCTTAAAATTTTCCACGTTCTTCTTAGATCATTGTTTAAATCTCTTAAAATCTTCTTAAACATTCTGTTAAAATAATTTTGCAAACTGAAAAATCATTTTTAATTTTCCTAAGAGTCTTCAGAAATTTTATATTTTTTTATAGTCTTTCACGATTCTTAAAAAAATTCTAAATTTGTTTTTTGAAATCTGCAAAAATCAAAATTTTATTTTTAATTCGACCTTAAGTATTTGAAATTTTTTCAAGTTCTAAATTTAATTTGAATCTTTTTTAAACTCCTAAATGTCTCTTAATATTACTCTAATATTTTTACAAATAATAATTGTTCTATTGCTATTAATAAATTCAAATTTAATTTTTCTTAATTTGCAGGATTTTCTAAAAGTTATAGAAAAAATTTAATTCATTTTTAAATATACTAAAAAGTTCTGACAAAAAATTCAAAAATGATTTTGAATTTGGAAAAATTTTAAACTACTTCTAGATTTTTCAAGAGTTTGAAATAAAATTGTAAAGCTTCTGAAGGATGCCTAGACTATTTAAAATATTAATAATTTAACTTCTTATTTAAGAACTGTTCAGTTTAAAAAAATTATTTTTTATTTTTTAATGTGTCTAGCTTAAAAATACTTGAAATAATATAATTTTCATAATTTTTGATGTTCATTGTTTGATTCTTTAATTTAGACTATTAAAAACGTTAACGTGGATTTATATTTTTGGAACTTAATCTGAATCTTTGAACTCTATAATTGATAAAAGTTCTAAATTTTGCAGTTTATTTGCATTTCATTTAACATTGTTTAATTGAAAAGTGTTAGTACTTTCCAGTTTATACGTGTAAGTTATTGAACATTTGAATACACAATTTTTAAATTGAAAACTTTTGAACTTCAATTTTAAAATTTGCAATTCAGGAGTTCCAATTTGAATGCTTTAATTTGTTCTTTATTGTTTTTTTTACTCTTTATGGAAAAATGTTTAGAATATAATTTAATTTTTTAAATATCATTGACCGTGAAAAATGTTTAAGAACCGGGAATTTTTTTCTTCGATTAAAACGGCCACCCTGTTATTTGCAATTTTTGATTTACAAAATTGATGAAGCAGAAAATTGGTTGGATTTGTTGTCTTTATTAATATATTTTGGACAACAATGTAGTGCGAGATCTCGAAACTATAACTTTTTAAGAAAAAGAAAATTAAAGTTAAATTTTGTTCTCTTTAACAAGCTGAAAGTTCTAGAAACTGTGCACAAAATAAGTCCTCAGTGAATTCAATTTGACAATTTTAATGAAGATATTGCAAAATTAGTGCATTATTCAGTTTTTTCTTAAATTGCCAATAATGTCCGAAATACTCAACATTTTTTAACGTTCTGGGGCTTATTCCATGTTGCAGCTAATTAATTTCTAAATAAAAAAGTGGACAAATTCCAGTTTTTTTTTTTATAGAACAGTATTTTTGTAAAGGATATGGAACGTAGTTATGAAGCTTCTTGAAATATATATTTATTTAATTTTTATTATGATTTGCCCACATTTTTTCAAGTCATAAAATGTTGCAATACTTTGAAAATATAGTTTGAAAGTGAGCCCAGGAACATTAAAAAATATTCGTTATTGCAAAGGGGGAGGGTCGGTAATGCCGGTTTTTGGCCTAATTTATTTTTGGACCAAAAAATCTGAAAAAATCATGGTAGTATCTTATAAGTATCCCGAGTCGATTGCACGCTAAACGGACTACCCTCCACCCCCCAGCCACCCCCACCCCCCTACAAATATAGGAAACACCACTACCCGCCAACTGTATTTTCGAGAGATTTGACACTCTTAAACATGTATTCTGAGGTTAGCTCGGGTTTACTATGGTTTTCGGGGTCGCTGATTACAAATCTGGCATCCGTTGACTTCTATCGCTTCAGGTTCAAGGTCATTTGAAGGTCAAATCGAGAAAAAACGGGAGAAAAATAGAAAAAAATATGTTATAGGTTTTCGGGGCCGCTGATTACAAATCTGGCATCCGTTGATCTCTATCGCGTTAAGTTCAAGACCATTTGAAGGTCATTTGAAAGTCAAATCGAGAAAAAACCTATAACATATTTTTTTTTATTTTTTCAGCGTTTTTTATCGATTTGACTTTCAAATGACTTGAACCTGACGCGATAAAGGTCAGCGGACACCAGGTTCATAATCAGCGACCCCAAAAACCTATAATATATATTTTTTTTATTTTTTTACCGTTTTTTCTCGATTTGACCTTCAAATGACCTTCAAATGACCTTGAACCTGAAGTGATAGAGTTCAACGGATGCCAGATTCGTAATTAGCGA
>NC_046665.1:118197892-118199098 GCF_010883055.1 Belonocnema kinseyi | reverse complement strand
AGCTCCAAGGAGATTATGTTGAAAAATAAAAAAAAATTTACCCAAAAAAAAATTGTTTTTATACTTCATTCTAAGGACTTATTGAACTACCCTCGTACCTACCGGTATTAGCGGTTTAAAAAAAAATGACTCACCAACTTCGTATTCCGATCCTTCCAATTTCCTCAGCTTGTGAAGTTCGTCCTCCACAATCACTGTAATATCATTCCAGTAATCAAGATTCTTCCCTTTCTCGCACTTTTTATAAACTTTGATATCTTCAATGAGATCCTCCAAATCTTTAACGTTCAATCCTCGCAAATAAGTGTAAGGCTCGTGCATTTCCAAAGCATCGTTCTCCCCTTCCGCACTGATATACTTCGCCAGTAAATCAATCGGTTTGGCACGTCCCTGCTGAATCCTCAAAAGGGGCCTCAGTCTCGCCTGTTCCAATTCAAATTGACTCTCCTGTCGCGCCCACTGTTCAAATTGTGCCGCATCGTTTGCACGTTGCAACTGACTTCTCTCAGCTTCTCTCTGCTGTCTCTCGAATTCTGACTCTAATATTCGCTTTCTCACCTTTTCCAGTTCGGCTTTACTTTCCTCCTGTTTGAGCCGATTTCTGATCATGAGTTCCTTTCTGCTCACACCGAGTGAAGACTCTTTCTCGACTTTTTTCCCCCAAACAAAGGGCGTTAACAAATCGCGATCGCCGAATGGATTATCGGTGTTTGTGTAATGCAGATAATTCTTGTCCCAACCCATTGCCTCCTTTCGTTTACGCTCTTTAGCCTCTTTTTTATTCAATCTGCGCAATCTCTTCTCTTCGGCAGTTTCGGTTGCTTTCATGATTTCCTTCTGTCTTCTCCGATCCTCAAATTGTTTCTGACGTTGTTTTTGAAGCATTTCGAGCAATTTTGTCGATTTGGAAGATGAGCCGGATGATGTGGAATCCGAGGAACTCGAGGAAGACGAAGAGGACGATCTGAAAAAAATAGTTTTAATAACCCTACTGAAAAGAATCTTTAAGTATATACTAAAAATTCTTGGGCGATGGTCAATTCCGCCCCAGCTACCTGTGTACCGTCCCCCACTACGCGGCTTCCCCTCACACCGTCGAGCTGATGCCACTGAGCTTGGTCAGCGGGGGGCCTTTGTTCCTAATGAGGCCTAAAATATGGAATATAAAATTTTTTAAATTTCACACTTAGTAAATCACAAATATGA
>NC_046665.1:118174385-118197792 GCF_010883055.1 Belonocnema kinseyi | reverse complement strand
AACCTAAATAATTAAATTTCTGGTAAAAAAAGACACATTTTTAACCAAAAATAGATTAATTTAATTTTCAATTAGATAGATAAATTTTCAACCAAAGAAATAAATTTTCAACCAAAAATAAATTTTCAACCAAGAAAAACGAATTTTGAACAAATTAATTAAATTTTCAACCCAAGAAATAAATTTTTAACCAAAAATAGAATAATTAAATTATAAGTAAAAAAAATTTAACCAAATACAATACATTTTCAACTAAGCAGACCAATTTACAACAAAAAATGATTTTTTTTTATAATGAAAAATACATTTTTCGAAAAAAAAAGAATAATTTAATTTTAGATCTAAGAAATGAATATTTAACTAAAATGATGTTTCTTAAGAACAAAATAAATTTTGAACCGAATAATTGATTTTTCAACCCAAATGATTAATTTTCTGGTAAAAAAAAAAATTTCAACGAAAAATGAAATAGTTTAATTTTCCATTAGATAAATAAATTTGCAAAAAAAAACGAATTTTGAGCAAATTAATTAAATTTTGAAATCAAAGAAATAAATTTTCAACCAAAAATTGAATAATTTAATTATCAGTAAAAAAAATTAACGAAATACAATAAATTTTCAAAGAAATAATTAGATTTTCAACTAATCAGGTTAATTTACAACAAAAAATATTATATTTCTATAATAAAAAATAAATTTTTCAAACAAAAAAAAAGGAAATAGTTTAATTTTAGGTGATTTTTCCACCCTAATGATTAATTTTCTGATAAAAAAAAACATGTTTTCAACCATAAATAGAATAGTTTAATTTTCAATTAGAAAAATAGTATTTCAACAAAAAAAAAGAATTTTCAACAAAATAATTAAATTTTCAAGCAAAGAATTTTTAACAAAAAATAGAATAGTTAAATTTTCAGTAAATAAATTAATTTTCAATTCAAACTTAAAGCATTTAAACGAAATAGTTCAATTTTTAACCAAATAGACTCGTTTTCAACCAAGAAAATTAAATTTCTATATTAGAAGCAGATTTTCAGTTGGAAAAATTAATTTTCAATAAAAATAAAAATAATTTTCAATTTAAAAAATGCATTTTGAATCAAAAGATAAATTTTTAATCAAGAAGATTAATTTTCTACTAGTAAAGATTAATCTTTAACAAAATAGATGAATTTTAAAACAAATACTAAATGTATAGTTGAATTTTAAACTGAAGAAGAAAATAAAATAATAAAATATAATTAAGAATAATTAAATTTTTAGTCGAAAACCCCATTTAACAAAAAAAATTTGGTTGAAAAATGATTTTTTTATGGTTAGAATTTCAACTAATTTGTTGAAAATTCGTATCATCTATTAGAAATTCGTCTTTTTCGATAGGAAAGAAATTTTCTTGATTAAAAATCCATATTTTTTGTCAAAAATTGAAACATTTGATTGAAACTTTACCTACTTTACTAAAAATTAAACAATTTTGTTTAAAAAAATATCCTTTTCGGTTCAACCGTCAACTTTGTTTTTCAAAAAATTGTCACTTCGGTTGAGGATTAAATTATATTGTAAAAAATGCATCTTTTTTTTTTAATTACATAAATTATATTTTTTATAAGACATCTCTTTTGGTTAATAACTGAATTATTTTTTTGAAAATTCCTTACTCTTTTTCATTGAAAATTAATTTTTTTAACCGAAAATTGAACTATTCTATTTTTGGTTGAAAATGTTGTCTTTTTTAATTAAAAATTCGCTTTGTTTTTTTGTAAATTTGAGTATTTTGGTCAAAATTTCTTTTTTTATTCGAAATTATTTTTTTAACTGAAATTTCACCGATTGCGTTTTTGGTTAAATGTTTTTTTTTCTGTAAAATAAATTTCTTTCGATAAAAATTGGACTATTTTATCGAAAAGTTTTGTTTTTATAATTAATTTTTCAACTTAAAAATTAAGTATTTAAGATTCATCACTTTAGTTGAAATTTTTTTCTATGGCTGAAAATTAAACTATTTTATTGAAAAATTCGTGTTTTTTTCATTGGAAATTTACTTTTTTAACAGAAAATTGGACTATTATATTTTTGGCTGAAAACGTTTTGTTTCTTAATTAAAAATGCACTTTTTTTGTTGCAAATTTTATCTAAATTTTTCACTATTCCTTTTTTAATTAAAATTTTTTTGAAAATGTAAAAACTTTGTGGAAAATTTGTTTTCTTATAGTAGAAAATTTACCATTTTTCATTAGAACTTTAAATATTTAGTTAGAAATTTATGTGTTTTGTTGAAAATTTGTCTTCTTAGTAGAAACTTAATCTTTTTATTTGGAAACTCATCATTTTGGTTGAAAATAGAACTATTTCATTTATCGTAAAATTCAGAACTACGAAAGAAAAAGTGACCAGCAATTAAAATATTAAATTTTTTTTCTTCAAACTGAATTTCTTACTCTTTTGATTTATTTTATATATGAAATATGAACTTTTATGAATAATTTTTATAAAAAAATTATTTTTTATTTATTAAATTTAAATTTTTGTAGAAAAATAACATTGACAATAAAAAAATCCAATCTTTGGAAAAACAATACCAGATTTAAAAAGACAAAATGAAAAAAAAATAACTTTTTGGAAAAGCGACACAAGCTACAAAAACATTTTAACTAATAACATTTGTCGCTTAAATTATATCTAAAAATTTTCTGTCTTAAAATATATTTTAAAATAATTAGAATTTTTCCTACAATTTTTCGAAAATCCTCCAAATTAAAAAAAAAAATCCTTAAAATCTTCCAGATTTTTAAAAATATTTTTTTAAGTCTCTTAAAATCTGCTTAAACTTTCTGTTAAAATAATTTTTTAAAATGAAGAATCATTTTCAATTTTCCTAGGAATTTTAAGAAAACGTTTTTATTCGTTTGGAGCCTCTCACAGGATTTTCTAAAAGTTTGTGTACAAATTTTATTAATTTTAAAAGTTATTTAAAAGTTATAAAAAAATTTCAAACAAAATTTTAAATTTGAAAAAAAATTAAAACAACTTCTAGATTTCTCAAGATTTTGAAATAAAAAATCTTAAAACTTTTCAAGGATGCTAAAACTATTTAGAATGAAAATAAATTAACCTATAATTTAAGAACTTTTAAGAAAAAATTCAAATTTTAACATTTTTAAAGTTTCTAGTCTAAAATAACTTAATAATATTATTTTGAAAATTTTAGAATTTCAATTTTAAAAGTTTAAAATTCAAGAGTTGCGAAAAAATGTTTGCGGACCGGGAAAAAACCGAGAAATTTGTTATGATATTTATTAAAAATATATTTATCGCATTTAAAATTTCTATAGTTTTAATTAAAAACTATCGCTTTGAATGTGCTATTCCAAAAAAAAAATTTAATCAGGGCCTTAAAATTAATTTTTTTCCTAAATTAATTTTTAGATTAAGTTTTCGAGGTTTCAGATTAAAAATTTCACAATATTGTAGTTTAAATTCATATAATTATTTAAAATAAAAATACCATTTCACTATTAAACTTTCCAGAATTTCATATTAAAAATCTTGGTAGTCAGTTTTGAATTTTATAATTTTAGATTTATCTAAATATAAATCAATTTCGAAATACAAAGCTTACAATTGTACAATTTCAAAAAATGGAATCATATTAAGGCAATCTTATTGTTTATTATTTATTTTAATTAGTAATGAAATGTATTTAAGTTCAAATTGCAAAATATTCTATTGGAAAATTTTAAAGATGAACAATAGACGAATAATTTCTATTGTAAGTAATCACAAGAATATTAGAGTTCTGAATTTTCATGTTGAACGCTCAATTAAAAAATGTTTCCTTTCCATAGGTTTTAATTTTGCAACTAAAATTTAATAGGTTGATTTTTCAAAAGATTAATTATTAGCACTTCAAAAATTACTACGAGGGGTGTTCAAAAAGTAAGGTTCCCTAGTCTGCCGTTTTGCCCCAGCGCCATCTGGCGAGCTGGTACCGAACATAGTTTTAGTTTAGCATATACCGATAAGAGCGGAACCAGTCTTAGCTGCCGAAAAAATTTTTTTCATCAGTACCGCCTCAGAAATCATGGAGCTATCTGTGAAAAACGTCTCCACTTGTGAGTTGCGTGCAGTTATTCGCTTTTTAACGACAAAAGGGCTTAATGGCAACGAAATTCACACTGAATTAGTGCATATTTATGGTGACAAATGCATGAGTTTGCAAATTGTGCGTCGGTGGCGTACATATTTTTTCGAGGGACGCGGAGAAGTTCATGATGAGCAGCGTGCAGGCAGGTTATGGCCACAGTTTTTTGGGACAACGAAGGTGTTCTGTTGATTGATTTTCTTGAATCCGGTACCACGATAAATGCAGATCGTTACTGTGAAGTCCTAAATAAACTTAAAAGTGCCAATAAACGAAAGCGTCCTGCAAAATTATCGAGAATAGTGTTGCTTTTTCACGATTATGCATGGCCTCATTCAGCAAAAAAAAAAAAAAACACAAACCTTACTGGAAAAATTCAAATGGAAAATTTTTGATCACCCACCCTACTCTCCAGATCTCGCACCAAGTGGCTTTTTTCTTTTTCCTAAGTTAAAGGAAAGTTTGGGTGGTCATCACTTCAATTCATATGATGAAGTGAAAGACTTTGTTAAATTATTCTTTAAAAAACAGGGCACGGATTTTTATAAACAAGGTTTGTCAAAGCTTGAGAAGAGATATAAAAAATGTATTCAAGTCCGAGGGGACTATGTAGAAAAATAGTTTATAAGTCAAACAATAAATACATATGTTACTTTAACCTAAAAATTGTGTTTTGCTTTTTCCCGGAGCGGGGAAACTTACTTTTTGAACACCCCTAGCGTGCGTTGGAGTTTGAAGGTTCTGGAGTCGAAATTTTTATAATTTTCAATATTTCCCATTTTAAATTGCTATTTAGTTTGAAAGTTTGTTTAGTATAATTCAAATCAGACTTTGAGTTTATAAAAAATTGTCTAATTACATTTTAATTCAAATTATAATTGTAAAAATTAGTGGCCACCCTGATTTTGGTTTTGCTTTTGCTACAGCTCATATGGCTAGAGCGCGTTTGCGAGATCGTCATCAAGAAAATCTGCGGAAGAAATTAGAAGTTTTGATTGCACAGCAAGGTGTTGCGAAGACAGAAAGCGAAATCGAAGTCGAGAGTTCACAGGCGACCGAACAAACTTCAAATCCAGAAGAACCGTCCTCGAGTACTGCCGCTTTGGCAAAAAGCGAAGAAAGTCAGTCAAGGTAAGTTAAAAAATCCTCAAACGAATTTCTAATTTATCTATGCAAATTTTGTTTTGGTTTCATTCACAAGTTGCGTAATTTGTTTTATATTTTTGTTTTAAAAGTATACTAACCGGGAAATGATTGGGAATTTTACGAATTTTCAGAAGAAAAATCTGCCCAAGTTCAGTGTCAATAGTTTTTAAAATAATTAAAGTGTAGCCATGAAGATTTAAATAACTAAAAATTAAAAGCATTTGATGTTGAAAATCTTCGATAAAAACAGTTTTATTTTATCAACTGTAAATATAAATAAATACATTATTTTAAAAATAAATCTGTACTTTAAGTATAAAAATCTGAACAATAATAATTCATTTTTAAACTGAAAATTTAACTTTTTGATTTTCAGTCGAATTTTTTTTAAAGATTTATCCATTTGGTTAAAAATGTATATCGTTAATAATTCACCTTTTTGGCAGAAAATTAATTTTTTCGTTAATAATTTAATTATTTTTTTTTTAGATTATTCATTTTCAAACTTCAACTTTTTTGATTTCATATTAATCTTTTTGGTTAAAAATTAATGTTGTAAATAAAAATTTAAGTTTTTCACTTTTAGTTGAAAATTTCTCTTTTTTTGTTTGTAAATTCGATTATGTGATTAAAAATTAATTTTGTGGTAGAAAATTCTTCTTTTTGATTGAAAGTTTGAAGTTCAACTTTTTGTTTGAAAATTCATTTTCTTGAGAATTTTTTTTTAATAATAATTTTTAAACTGAAAATTTAACTTTTCAATTTTAAGTAGAAAATTTATTTTCAGTTGAATACTCAATTTTTTTATTAAAAATTCAACTTTTTTTGGTAAAAAATTAATCGTTTAGTTGAAAATACATTTATTTTGTTGATAATTTGTTTTTTTTTAGTAAAAAAATTAATCTTCTTGGTAAAAAATTCATTTCCTTGGTTGAAAATTCAACTACATTGATAAAAATTCGGGTTTTTATTGTTAAAAATTAATTTTTTTATATTATAATTTAAATATTTTATTTTTTTGTTGAAAATTTGCCTTTTTTTAGTTGAAAATTCATGTATTTTGTGCATAATTCGTCTTTTTGGTTAAATACTGAACTATGATATTTTTGGTTGAAAATTCAACTGTTTAGTTGAAAATAAAGTTTGTTGTTGTAAATTCATATTTTCGGGTTGAAAATTAAACATTTTACCAGATGGCCGCTGGACTTATTTCTTGACCGGGAATTTTACGAATTTTCAGAAGAAAAATCTCACAAGTTCGATTTTAACAGTTTTTAAAATAATTATAGTGCAGTTTTGAGAACTTAAAGAACTAAAAATTAAAAGAATTTGAAGTTTAACATTTTCAATAAAAAACAGTTTTATTTTATCAATTGTAAATATAAATAAATAAATTATTTTTTAAAATGGATCTATACTGAACAATAATAATTAATTTGACCAATCAATTCTAGCAACGTTCAAAATTTGAGAATTTCCAAATTGTAACTGTTTCAGTCGAAAAGTTTTGATAAGAATTGAAATTAAAATATCATTTATTCCAATAATTTTATTTTTAAATAAAAATTTTCATGATTTATCAAAAAATATTTTTAATTCATAGTTTCAGGTCTTCCGTTGAATATTTTTTATAATAAATTGAATAAATAAATATATTAATATATTATTTCTATTATTTTTTAGCCATTAAAAAATGTAAAGATGCGTTGGAAAGTTTATAAACTATTTTGAACTTAAAAATAACTCCATAATTAAAGGTTTTCGTTAAATTTCAAATCTTGTTTCAGTCTAAATTATTTAATTTTTAACCCATTTAATTTGAAAATTTTTAATTAAAAAAAAGAATAAGTATTTAATAATTAGCAATATTTCACTGTTTATTTAAGACAAGTAAATTGAAACTAAATATTTAAAAGAAAACAGTTTGAAACTAAATTGTTTTACATAAAAAGCTTCGAATCTCTAGAATTTCGAAGAGCTTTTAAACTTCTAGTATTACAATTTTAATTGTTTTATTTAAAAAAATTTTAATTTGTAAGTGAAATTGTTAAATTTTGTGGTATAAATAACAATTGAACACTTATTATTTGTTGACAAAAAATGAGTAATTTTAAGAGATATTTAGAAGTTTTGAAAAGATTCCAATTTTAAAATTGATCGAATTTTTACTACAATTTTTAGAAAATCCTGCAAATTAAAAAAAAAATCCTGAAAATCTTCCAGATTTTTTAAAAAATAATTTTTGAAATCTCTTAAAATCTTCCTAAACTTTTGTTACAATAATTTTTCAAAATGAAGAATCATTTTTAATTTTTCTAAGAGTTTTAAGAAAATGTTTTTATCCTTTTGAAGTCTTTTACAGTTCTTATGAAATTTCAACATTTTTTGTTTGAAGTCTGCAAAAATCTATATTTTATTTAAATTCGGCTGTAAGTATTTGAAATTATTTCAAGTTCTAAATTTGAATTTTTTTTAAACTTCTAAATATCTTTTAAAGTTACTCTAATCTTTTAGAAATAATAAGTGTTCAATTATTATTTATAACTTCAAATTTTAAGTTTTTTTTTTATTTTGAAAGAGTTTCTAAAAGTTATAGAAAAAATTCAATTAATTTTAAAATATATTTAAAAGTTTCGAACAAAATTACAAAAATGATTTTGAATTTGGAAAAATTTAAAACCACTTCTAGATTTCTTAAGATTTTGAGATAAAAGTTTAAAGCTTTCCGAACTAATAATTTAACTTCTAATTTAAGAACTGTTGAGTTTAAAAAAATTATTTGCCAATTTTTAATGTGCCTAGCTTAAAATTACTTAAAATAATATAATTTTGAAAAATTTTAAAGTTCATTGCTTGATTCGTTAATTTAGACTATTGAAAATGTTAACGTGGATTTATATTTTTGGAACTCTATAATTTATAAAAGTTATAAATTTTGCAGTTTATTTGCATTTTATTTAACATTGTTTAGTTAAAAAGTGTTAGTTCCTTCAATTTTGTACGTGAAATTTGTTGAGCATTTGAATACTCAATTTTTGAATTGAAAAACTTTTAAACTTAAATTTCAAAATTTGGAATTCAAGAGTTTCACTTTGAATGCTTTAATTTGTTGCTTACTGTTTATTACTTTAAATTGAATAATGTTTAGAATAGAGTTCGATTCTTCAATTTTTATTGACCGTGAAATTGTTGGTTAAAGTTAAAGTATTTTTATTGAAAATTTGTCTTTTCCTTTCAAAATTCATCCCTTTCTATTTTGAACTTAACCAGTTTGTTGAATATTATTCTTTTATGTTTAATTTTAACTGTTTTTGACTTAAAAATAAAACCTTTTTGGTTAAAAAATTAATTATCACAATTGCATTACTTTATTAAAAATCCATGTTTTAAGTTGAAAATTCATTTCGTTGGTTGAAAATGTAAAACTATTTTGTTGAAAATTAGTCTTCTTTGTTAAAAATTCATCTTTTTGGTAGAAAATTAATCTGTTTTGGTTAAGGGTTCAACTATTTTGTTGAAAATTTATATATTTTGTTGAAAATTCGTCTTTTTCGTACAAAATTAATCTTATTGGTTAAAAATTGATCTTATTGTTTGAAAATTCATTTTATAAACTAAAAATTTAATTTTTTTCTTTTAGTCGAATTTTTAAAAATATGTATCTATTTGAATAAAAATTAATCAATTTCCTTAATAATTCACCTTTTTGGCAGAAAATTAATTTTTTCATTGATAATTTAATTATATTGTTGGAAATTCGTCGTTTTTTTGTTTGTTCATTATTCATTTTCAAACTTCAACTTTTTTGGTAGAAAATTAATCATGTTGGTTAAAAATTAATATTGTAAATAAAAATTTAAGTGTTTCATTTTTGGTTGAAAATTTATCTTCTTCTTTCTAAATTCAATTTTTTGGTAGCAAATTAATTTTCTTTGTTGAAAATTCTTCTTTTTGATTAAAAGTTTGAAATTCACCTTTTTGGTTAAAAATTCATTTTCTTGGTTGATAACTGAACTATTTTGTTGAGATTTTTTTTAATAGTAATTTTTAAACTGAAAATTTAACTATTCAATTTTAAGTAGAAAATTTTTTTTCAGTCGAATATTCAATTATTTGATTAAACATTCAACTTTTTTTGGTAGAAAATTAATCGTTGGGTGGCAAATATATCTATTTTGTTGATAATTTGTATTTTTGGTACAAAATTAATTTTCTTGGTTGAAAATTCTACTATATTGATAAAAATTCGTTTTTTTTATTCATAATAATTAATTTTTTCAAATGATAATTTAAATATTCGATTTTTTGTTGAAAAATTGTCTTTTTATGTAGTTTAAAATTTATTATAAACTAAATTTGTTTTTCTGTTGTAGAAAATTAATCTTTTTGGTTGAAAATCAATTTTTTATATTGATAATTGAACTATTTTGTTGAAAATGTATTATTTTATTGGTTGAAAATTTATCTTTGAACTAAAAATTTACTTTTTGTTTTTCAGTCGAATTTTTTAAAAAATATTTATCTATCTCGTTGATAATTTAATTATTTTGTTGAAAATTCGTTGTTTATTGTTGGCTATTCATTTTCAAACTTCAGCTTTTTTTATAGAAAATAAATCTTCGTGGTTAAAAATTAATGTTATAATAAAAATTAAAGTTTTTCACTTTTGGTTAAAAATTGATCTTTTTTTTTTGTGTGGAAAATTCGTGAATTTTGTTGATAATTAGTTTTTTTCTTTAATATTAATTTTTAAACTGAAAATGTAACTATTTAATTTTAAGTATAAAAATTATTTTCAGTTGAATATTTAATTATTTTATTAAACATTCAACTTTTTTTGTAGAAAATTATTCATTGCTTGAAAATTCAACTATATTAATAACAATTCGGTTTTTTATTGTCAAAAATTAATTTTTCCAATGATAATTCAAATATTCAAATTTTTGGTTGCAAATTTGTCTTTTTTAGTTGAAAATTCATGTATTTTGTGCCTAATTCGTCTTTTTGGTTGAAAAATGAAACATTTGGTTAAAAATGTGTTTATTTTATTAAAAAATTAATTGTAGAAAATTAGTTTTCTTAATTATACATTCATCTTTTTGGTGGAAAATTCATCTCTGTTTTAAACATTCGAATATTTTGTTGAAAATTGGTTTTGTTTTTTTTCTATTCGAATAATTTTGTTAACTGATAATTTAAGTATTCCAATTTTGGTTCAAAATTTGTCTCTTTTATGTAGCTTAAAATTTATTATAAACTACATTCGTTTTTCTTTTGAAGACAATTAATTTTCTTAGTTAAAAATTCAACTCTTTGGTTGAAAATGCAACTTTTTTGTTGAAAAATTGTTGTTTTTCTTTGTCGGAAATTAATTTTCTTAGCTATAAATGTATCGTTTTTTTGTTGAAAATTCATCCTTTTGGATTTATTATTTAAAAAGAAAAATTCTTAGGTATGCTCATAAAAATAAAAAAATTTTAATGATTCAAAAAAATGTAAAATAAAATGTATTTTTTTTTTTAAATTCCCAAAAATAAGCCTGGAAGATTCGAAGGCAATTTTTTTAATTTTGCAGCATCTATTAAAAAATCTTTTTTTTTTAAGCAAATCATTTTAAAAGATATTTAGAAGTTTCGGAACAATTTCGAACAACAAATTTAGAAGCGTTTTGAGAATTTTGAAATGTTTCGAGATAATAAACGAATTTTCTTAAGATTCCTGGGAAAATTTGTAATAATTTTTTATTTTGAAAAATTAATTTTTAAAGAAAAATTAAGAAGATTATTTCAAAACTTTTCTAAAAATGGAATCACTGATAAATTCCCGAAAAATAAAATATTCGAAATAAAAAATTCTCGAAATGATAAAATTGCCGACAATTTAAAATGGGAACATGTGATAAGTCGCGAATAATAAAATTTCTAAGCGTTTACAATATTAATAATATTATTCAACAATTTTTGAATTTTCTTGTGCAATATTTTGTACAATCTTTTTTTCCTTAATTTTGACAGATTATTCAAAATTTCGGGACTAATTCGAGTGACTTAAAAATATCTTCAGGAATTCTTGAAGAAATTATAAATATTGAAAAAGTTGGAATGATTTTCGAAAACAGATTGAATATTTTGAAATTTCCCCAAAATGTCTTTCACAATTTGTGGTTATTGACTTGCTTTTTAAATTGGGTTTTTGAAAATAAAAATGATTTTCAGTGGAGAGCAAGAGCAAGAGCCGGAAAACACAAATCCGGCCGACGAAGTGATTTCCGAATCCTTCCACGAATACGAGTCCGGCGGATATTCGCCAAAGTATTTGTCACCGTTGCAACTCGAACCGGGAACAATTGTGACTCTCGAGGAAGACGATGCTCAGCGTTTGGAATACGCTCGAAATTTGGTCCTCAATACTGGACGCAAAGTGCAAAGTGTATTGACTGCAGAGGAGCACGCGATGCGTAAAGAAGCGAGGAAAAATATGGGAGAGGACGAGGCTCAATTTAGTGTTGAATCTTCATTGGAAGCCCAGGTTTATCTTTGGTCTGACAAATATCGGCCCCGGAAACCCAGATATTTCAACCGGGTTCACACGGGATTCGAGTGGAATAAATACAATCAAACTCACTACGACATGGACAATCCTCCACCAAAAATAGTACAGGGGTACAAATTTAATATCTTTTATCCCGATCTCATCGATAAGAATACGACTCCAGAATACTTTTTGGTAAGTTATAATTATTATAATAATTATATAATAATTAAACACTTATTATTTGTGCAGAAAAATTGAGTTGTTTTAAGAGATATTTAAAAGTTTTGAAGAGATTCAAAATTAATTGAAAACTTGAAGTGATTTCAAGTGTGTAAATTGAAAAATGTTTAGAATATAGTTTGATTTTTTAAATATGATTCCGTGAAAGACCGATCAGACCGTTAAAAATTAATTTGATAATTTGTCTTTTTGATAAAAAAAAAATAATCTTTTTGGTTGAAAATTTAACTATATTGATAAAAATTCGGTTTTTTATTGTTAAAAATTAATTTTTTAAATAATAATTTAAATATTCCAATTTTTTGTTGAAAATTTGTCTTTTCCTTTGAAAATTCATCCTTTTCTATTCAGGGCTTAACCATTGTGTTGAATATTATTCTTTTATGTTTGAAGTTAACTGTTTCTTATTTAAAAATAAAATCTTTTTGGTTAAAGCATCAATTATCACATTTTTTTTTATAAAGAATTCATCTTTTCAATCAAAAATTTAACTACATGGTTTAAAGTTTAATTACTTTTTTTTAAATTCATCGTTTAAGTTAAAAATTCATTACGATGGTTGAAAATTTAAGTTTTTCACTTTTGGTTGAAAATTTCTTATTTTCTTTTCAAATTCAATTATTTAGTTGAAAATTAATTTTTTGATATGAAAATTCTTATTTTTGGTTGAAAGTTTGAAATTCGCCTTTTTGGTTGAAAATTCATTTATTTGGTTGATAATTTGTCTTTTTGGTAAAAAAATAATCTTTTTGGTTGAAAATTTAACTATATTGATAAAAATTCGGTTTTTTATTGTTAAAAATTAATTTTTTAAATAATAATTTAAATATTCCAATTTTTTGTTGAAAATTTGTCTTTTCCTTTGAAAATTCATCCTTTTCTATTCAGGGCTTAACCATTGTGTTGAATATTATTCTTTTATGTTTGAATTTAACTGTTTCTGATTTAAAAATAAAATCTTTTTGGTTAAAGCATCAATTATCACATTTTTTAATAAAGAATTCATCTTTTCAATCAAAAATTTAACTACATGGTTTAAAGTTGAATTACTTTTTTTTAATTCATCGTTTAAGTTAAAAATTCATTTCGTTGGTTGAAAATTTAAAACTGTTTTGTTGAAAATTAAACTTCTTTGTTAAAAATTCATCTTTGTAGTGGAAAATTAATTTTTTCGTTGGTAAAAATTTAAGTTTTTCACTTTTGGTTGAAAATTTCTTATTTTCTTTTCAAATTCAATTATTTAGTTGAAAATTAATTTTTTGATACAAAAAATCTTATTTTTGGTTGAAAGTTTGAAATTCGCCTTTTTGGTTGAAAATTCATTTATTTGGTTGATAATTTATCTTTTTGGTAAAAAAATAATCTTTTTGGTTGAAAATTTAACTATATTGATAAAAATTCAGTTTTTTATTGTTAAAAATTAATTTTATTAAATAATAATTTAAATATTCCAATTTTTTGTTGAAAATTTGTCTTTTCCTTTGAAAATTCATCCTTTTCTATTCAGGGCTTAACCATTGTGTTGAATATTATTCTGTTATGTTTGAATTTAACTGTTTCTGATTTAAAAATAAAATCTTTTTGGTTAAAGCATCAATTATCACATTTTTTTTTATAAAGAATTCATCTTTTCAATCAAAAATTTAACTACATGGTTTAAAGTTGAATTACTTTTTTTTAATTCATCGTTGAAGTTAAAAATTCATTTAGTTGGTTGAAAATTTAAAACTGTTTTGTTGAAAATTAACCTTCTTTGTTAAAAATTCATCTTTTTGGTGGAAAATTAATTGTTTCGCTGATAATTTAATTATTTTGTTGGAAATTCGTCGTTTTTTGTTGGCTATTCATTTTCAAACTTCGACTTTTTTTGTAGAAAATTAATCTTCTTGGTTAAAAATTAATGTTGTAAAAAAATGTAAGTTTTTCACTTTTGTTTGAAAGTTTCTCGTTTTCTTTTTAAATTCAATTATCTACTTAAAAATTAATTTTTTGATATAAAAATTCTTATTCTTGGTTGAAAGTTTGAAATTCGCCTTTTTGGTTGAAAATTTATTTATTTGGTTGATAATTTGTCTTTTTGGTAAAAAAATAATCTTTTTGGTTGTAAATTTAACTATATTGTTAAAATTTGGTTTTTTATTGTTAAAAAATTTTTTTTTTTAATAATTTAAATATTCCAATTTTTTGTTGAAAATTTGACTTTTTGGTTAAAAACCGAACTATTTAGTAAACAATTTGAAAATTCATCCTTTTTTATTTTGGGCTTAACCATTTTGTTGAATATTATTCTTTTATGTTTGAATTTAATTATTTGTGATTTAAAAATAAAATCTTTTTGGTCAAAGCATCAATTATCACATTTTTTTAATAAAGAATTCATCTTTTCAATCAAAAATTTAACTACTTGGTTTAAAGTTGAATTCTTTTTTTTTAATTCATCGTTAAAGTTAAAAATTCATTTCGTTGGTTGAAAATGTAAAACTGTTTTGTTGAAAATTAAAATTCTTTGTTAAAAATTCATCTTTTTAGTGGAAAATTAATTTGTTCGTTGGTAAAAATTTAAGTTTTACACTTTTGGTTGAAAATTTCTCATTTTCTTTTTAAATTAAATTATTTAGTTAAAAATTAATTTTTTGTTAGAAAATTCTTCTTTTTGGTTGAAAGTTTGAAATTCGCCTTTTTGGTTGAAAATTCATTTATTTGGTTGATAATTTGTCTTTTTGCTAAAAAGGATTAATCATTTTGGTTGAAAATTTGACTATATTGATAAAAATTCGGGTTTTTATTGTTAAAAATTAATTTTTTTAAATAATAATTTAAATATTCCAATTTTTTGTTGAAAATTTGCCTTTTTGGTTAAAAACCGAACTATTTAGTAAACAATTTATTGATTTTATTAAAAAAATAATTTTAAAAATTCGTTTTTATTTGTAGAAATTTAATTTTCTTGATTCTACATGCATCTTCTTAGTTAAAAATTCATCAGACCGTGAAACATGTTTGCGAACGGAAAAAAAACCGGAAATTTTTTTCTTCGATTAAAACGGCCACCCTGATTTTCGTAGAAAACTCGTATTTTTGGTGGGAAAATTCTACAATTTTGAAGAATTTTCTACTTTGCTGACTGGAAAATCTTTGTTGGTTGAATGTTAAACAATTTTTATTGAAAATTCGTCTTTTCTTCTAAAAATTCATCCTTTTCTATTTAGGGCTTAACCATTTTGTTGAATATTATTCGTTTATGTTTGAATTCAACTGTTTTTGATTTAAAAATAAAATATTTGTGGTTAAAACATCAATTATCACATTTTTTTATAAAGAATTCATCTTTTCAATCAAAAATTTAACTACATGGTTTAAAGTTAAATTACTTTTTTTTTAATTCATCGTTTAAGTTAAAAATTCATTTCGTTGGTTGAAAATTTAAAACTGTTTTGTTGGAAATTAACCTTCTTTTTTAAAAATTCATCTTTTTGGTGGAAAATTAATCTGTTTTGGTTAAGGGTTTAACTATTTTGTTCAAAATTTATGTATTTTGTTGAAAATTCGTCTTTTTGGTACAAAATTAATCTTCTTGGTTAGAAATTTATCTTATTGTTTGAAAATTAATTTTTGAACTAAAAATTTAACTTTTTGATTTTAAGTTGAATTTTTTTTATCTATTTGATTAGAAATTTTTCTATTATGTTAATAATTCACTTTTTTGGCAGGAAATTAATTTTTTCGTTGATAATTTAATTATTTTGTTGGAAATTCGTCGTTTTTTTGTTGGCTATTCATATTCAAACTTCGACTTTTTTGGTAGAAAATTAATCTTCTTGGTTAAAAATTAATGTTGTAAATAAAAATTTAAATTTTTCACTTTTGGTTGAAAATTTTTGATTTTCTTTGTAAATTCAATTATTTAGTTAAAAATTAATTTTTTGGTAGAAAATTAATTTTCTTTGTTGAAAGTTCTTTTTTTTTTAATAATAATTTTTATACTGAAAATGTAACTATTTAATAAATTCAAAAATAAACTCAAATTAAAATTCAAATAAATTCAATATAGTTGAATTTTCAACCAAGAAGATCAGTTTTTTACCAAAAATACAAATTATCAACCAAATAAATTAATTTACAACAAAAAATAATAAAATTATCAACGAAATAGATCAATCTTTAAAACAAAATTCGACTGAAAAACAAAAAGTGTAATTTTTAGTGTAAAAATGAATTATCAACCAGTAAAATAATAAATTTTCAACAAAATACTTAAATTATCAATAAAAAAATAAATTGTCAACAAAAAATGGAATAGTTAAATTATCACTTAACAAAATTATTCAAATAAAAAAAAAACGAATTTTCAACAAAATATTCGAATGTTCAAACCATAGATGAATTTTCTACCAAAAAGATGCATGTATAATCAAGAAAATTAATTTTCTACAAAAGAAAAGCGAATTTTCAGCAAAATACATAAATTTTCCAAACAAATCCACCAAATATATGATTTTTTTATATAAAATAAATAGATTTTTAACCATATGTTTCAGTTTTAAAAAAAAATTATGAAAGCTGCTAACACTTTTCATCTGCACAATTTTAAATTAAATTCAGTTAAACTGCCAAATTAAAATTTTTTGAAGTTTTATCAATTGTAGATTTCAAAGATTCAGTTCAAAAAATATAAATCCACTTTATAATTTCTAATGCTCTAAGTTCAAATGTTCAAAATTATACCATTTTAAGCAATTTTAAATTCTAATTCTAGCTCAGAATTGGTTAAAAATTGAAAATTCCCTATTTAAATCCGGAATTTTAATTATTTTCGAAAATTTTCCATTTCAACTGATTGTAAGAATTAGTAATTTTTGGAAAAATTCCTTGTTCCAATTCATTTTTTTTTTCGAAAATACCTCGTTTCAACGCAGAACAATAAATTTGTTGGCAAAATTCAATTTTCCATTGAGAATTGTCATTCTCCTGGATAAATTCCAGTACCAACTCAGAATTGGTTAAAAATTGAAAATCCCTTGTTCAAATCCGAAATTTAATACTTTTAGAAAATTTTCCGTTTCCAAAAAGAATTCGAATTTTTGTAAAATTCCCTATTCCAATTCCGAATTTAAATTTTTCTCGAAAATATCCCGTTTCAACTTAAAATTAGAATTCATTCTAATAAAAAACTCCCTGTTCCAGTTCTGAATTCATTAAAATTTTAACATTCCCTGTTCCAAGAGGAATTATAATTCTTTTAGATAAATACCAGTTTCAATTCAAAATTGGTTAAAATTTGAAAATTCTCTGCTTTAACGCAGAATTATAAGTCTTTGGAAAAATTTCCTGTTCCAATTCAGAATTTTGTTCCTTTATGAAAATTGTCAGTACTAGCTCGGAATTTGTTAAAATTTGAAATTTCCTGGTTATTATTCTTAATAAACTCTCGTTCCAATAATAAATTTGTATAAGATTAAAAATTCTCTGTTTAAATTAAATTTAAATTATTTTTATTTTAAATAGTTTAAAAATCTTTAAAATGCTTAGAAATTTGTTTTGAAGATCTTGAAACATCTACATGTTGTTTCCAATTTTTTCAAATTCAAAAATATTATGAAAAGTTTTTCACAACTTCTAAATATCTTTTTAAATTATTCGAATTTCAAATAATTAAAAAAAAAAATCATTTTCAATTTTTCTAGCAATCTTAAAAAATCTTATTATTGAAAAGCTTTTAAATTTCATGTTCAAAATCTGCCAAAATCTGTACTTGGTTTCAAATTAGGCCGTGGAATATTTGCACTGAAATTTTGGTAATTTTTAATTAAATTTTAATTTTTCCAAAACTTCTAAATATTTCTTCATCTTACTCAATTGTTACTTATACATCAAAATTAAAAAATTTGATTTAGAAATTAAATTTTTTTAAATAGAACAATTAAAATTTTAATTTTCAAAGTTAAGTATTTTGTTCCGTTTTGAGTATTTTATTTATGATTACTGGTTTTAAATATACCCGGAGATATTTCTAAATATTAAGAAATTGTTCTTTTTTTTAATTAAAAAATTTTAAATTACGTGTTTTAAAAATGGATTATTTTAGACTGAAATTTAATAAAACCCTTTAATTATAAATTCAGTATTTAAAAGTTATTTTAAAATTAAAAATAGTTTATAAAGTTTTAAAATCATTAAAAGTAAACAATTTGAAATTGAATTGTTTTACATAGAAAGCTTTGAATCTCTAGAACTTGAAAGAGCTTTTAAGCTTTTAACATTACAATTTTTATTGTTCTATTAAAAAAATGTTTAATTTATAAGCGAAATTGTTGAATTTTCATGTAGAAATAATAATTAAACACTTATTATTTGCAGAAAAAAATTGATTAATTAAAATGTCAAGTAATGTAAACGAAGTGTGTAAAAGAATTTTCATAACTTCTAAACATATTTTAAAATAAATAGAATTTTTCCTACAACTTTGAAAATCTCTTCAAATATTCTTTTAAACTAATTATTCAAAATGAAAAAATGTTAAAGAATTTCTAGATTTCTCAAGATTTTTAAATAAAATTGTAAAGCTTTTCAAAAGTGCTTAAACCATTTTAAATGCAAATAATTTAACTTCTAATTTAATAAATTTTAAGTTGAAAAATTAAATATTTCTAGCCTAAAATAACTTAATAATATAATTTTGTACATTTTTAAAGTTCATTGCTTGATTCTTTAATTTAGAGTATTGATTTCATTCAAAACTTTTCAATGAAAAAGTGTTAGTATATTCCAGTTTATACCTGTAAATTATTGAGCATTCGAATCAAACATTTTGGAATTGAAAAACTTTTAAACTTCAATTTTAAAAGTTTAAAATTCAAGAGGTCCACTTTGACTGCTTTTTGTTGTTTATTTGTTATTACTTTAAATGAAAAAATGTTTAGAATAGAGTTCGACTTTTTAATTTTTATTGACCGGAAAAAGTATTTGCGAACCGGAAAGAAACTCGGAAAAGGACCGGTATTTTATGTTTTTTCCTGGAGTTTTACAACTTTTTTAGAAAAAAATATCCTTCCAACTTTGATTTTTACCGTTTTTTAAATAGTTAGTTTAATTGTGATATTTTTCCATTATGATATCATTGAGTTTAGAATGCCTAATTCGAAAATCTTTCAGTTTAAACATTTTCCATTTTAGATCTTTAATTTTTTAGCGTGCAATTCAATTTACAGAATTTTAAAATGCAGTTTTAAAGACTAAACAATTAAAAATTAGAAGCGTTTAAAATTGAATATTTTAGATAAAAATATGTTAGTTTATCAACTGTGAATATTATTTAATTAATGATTGTTTAAACTTAATTGAAAAAATAACTTTCTGAATTTGAAAATTGATCTGTTTTGTTTGACGATTAATGTTTTTGGTTTAAAATTGAACTGCTTTGTTAAAACTTCGTCTCTTTTACATAAAATTCCTACAATTTGATTCTAAATGAAAATTTTTAGTCTAAAATAAAAAAAAATTTAATGGAAATTTAACTGTTTGGTTGAAAAGTCATCTTTTTGGGTTTAAAAGTCAACTGTTTTTTTTATGTTAATTTTTCTTATTGAAACTTCGACCATTTAATTAAAATTTAATCTTTTGTTAGTTGAAAATTTTACTATTTGTTAAAAAATTAACTATTTTGTTGAATGTTCGTAACTTTTGATTAAAATGTCTTTTTTTTCGTAAAAACAGTTTACTATTTTTTTTACAAATAATATTTTTGTTGGAAATTCATCTTTTTAGGTTGTAAAATCAACTATTTGGTCAAAGAATTCAACTATTTTGTTGAAAATTCAACGATTTTTGCTAAAAAAATCAATGCTTTTGATAAAAATTCGCCTCTTTCGCATATAAGGTTTCCACTATTTGGTTGCAAGTGCAAATGTTTGATCTAAAATTAAAATTTATTTGATAATCTACTTATTTATAGAAAGCTCGTTGTTTTTTTTTTTTTTTTTTTTTTTTTTTTTTTTTTTTTTTGATTTAATATTCAACAGCTTTGTCAGAAATTAATTTTCCTGTTTAAAATTAATATTTTTGTTTGAAAAAATATCTCTTTTATTGAAAATTTTTCTTTTTAATTTGAGAATTAATCTGTTTTGTTTGACGATTCATGTTTTTGGTTGAAAATTTAACTGTTTTGTTGAAAATCGGTCTCTTTTTCATACAATTTCTATAATTTTATTCTAGATGCAAATTTTGAATCTAAAATTAAACTTGTTTAAAATGCAATTTAACTGTTTGGTTGAAAAATCTTTTTTGTTTGAAACTTCGACCATTTAATTAAAGTGTAATCTTTATTATTCGAAAATTCTACAATTTCGCTTAAAATTTCATATTTTTAAGTAACAACAGTCTACTGTTTTTTTTATAATTATTTTTTTGTTGGAAATTCATCTTTTTAGGTTGTAAATTCAACTACTTGGTCAAATAATTCAACTATTTTGTTTGAAATTTAATGTTTTTGATGAAAAAAAAAATTATATTGTTAAAAATTCAACTATTTTGATAAAAAATATTATTTTTGTTGAGAATTGATCTCTTTTGCATAAAGTTTCAATTACTTAATTGTAAGTGGACATTTTTTATCCAAATCAAAAATTTATTATGATAAAATTTAACCTATTTGGTTTAAAAATAATTTTTTTTGTTGAAAATGAACTTTTTACTTGAAAAATCAAATTTTTTGGTTGAAAATGAACTTTTTTGTTGAAAATTCATCTTTCCGGCTGTAAAAGTCAAATTTTTTCTCAAAAATTCAATTTTTTTTTTAGAACAGTTAAATTATTTTGTTCAAGATTCAATGTTTTTCGTTAAATGTTTTATATTAAATTAAATATGGCACCTAACATTAATTTTGTTTAAAAGAATTTATCCTCCTATTTTCTGAATTTAAATATCGAATTTGCTTTTTTTCCATTTTTATATTTTTAAATTAAAAATTAAACTTTTTGATCGAAAATGTATGTATTTTTTTGAAAATTCATTTTTTGGTGTGGATTTTTGATCGATAATTTAACTATTCTATTTTTGGTTAATTTTTTTTTGTTATTAGAAAATTCAAAGATTTTGTTAAAAGTTTGAATTTTGTTGATAGAAAATGCACCTTTTCAGATGAAATTGTAACTATTTGTTTAAAAATCTATTTTTCGTTAAAGACTGATAGTATTGGTTAAAAATTAATTTCTATAAATTCACTTTAACTACTTTTTTGCAATTTCGTATTTTTGTGTATTTGTTTTAAAATGCTCATATTTTTGTTTGAAAAAATAAAAATAACCCTGTTGTTGCAAATGTTTCTTTTTGATATGAAAATTAATCTGTTTTGTTTGACGATTCATGTTTTTGGTTGGAAATTTAACAGCTTTGTTGAAAATTCGTCTCTTTTAAATAAAATTTCTACAATTTGGTTCTAAATGCAAATTTTTAGTCTAAAACAAAAAATGTTAAAAATGAAAATTTAACTGTTTGATTGAAAAATCATCTTTTTAGGTTTAAAAGACCACTGCTTTTTTAAGTTAAATTTTATTTTTTGAAAATTCGACCATTTAATTAAAATGTAATCTTTGTTACTTAAAAAATCTATTTTTTGTTAAATTTATTTTTTTTAATTGAAAATTAAAATATTTTTTACAAGTTTGACTTTTTTTTAATAGAAAATGCACCTTTTTTAAGGTGAAAAATGTAACAATTTGATTAAAAATCTATTTTTCGTTTAAGAATGATAATTTTGGTTAAAAATTCATTTCTATATATTCACTTCCACAACTTTTTTTGCAATTTCGTCTCTTTGTGTAGAAAATGTATTCAACAGCCTTGTCAGAAATTAATTTTTCTATTAAAAATTCATATTTTTGTTTGAAAAAAGAACTCTTTTGTTAAAAATGTTTCTTTTTGATTTGAAAATTTCACTGTTTTATTGCAAATTGGTCTCTTTTACATGAAATTTCTACAATTTGATTCTAAATGCGCATTTTTAATCTAAAATTCAAATTTTTTAAAATAAAAATTTAACTGTTTGGTTGAAAAATTATCTTTTTGGGTTTAAAAGTCAACTTTTTTTTATGTTTAATTGTTTTTTTTTAACTTCGACCATTTAATTAAAATTTAATCGCAGTCTACTGTTTTTTTTAAATTTTTTTTTTCCGGAAATTCATCTTTGTAGGTTGTAAGTTCAACAATTTGATGAAATAATTCAACTATTTTGTTGCAAATTTATTTTCTTTGATGAAAATACAATTATTTTGTTAAAAATGTAACTATTTTGTTGAAAATTTATCTCTTGCATAAAGTTTCAATTATTTGATTGTAAGTGCAAATTTTTTATCCAAATGAAAAATTTATTATGATAAAATTTAACCTATTTGGTTTAAAAATAATTTTTTTTGTTGAAAATGAAGTTTTTACTTGAAAAATCAATTTTTTTTTGTTCAAAATGAACTTTTTTGTTGGAAATTTATCTTTCTGGCTTTAAAAGTCAAATTTTTTCTTTAAAATTTGCTTTTTTAGCTAGAACAGTCAAATTATTTTGTTGAAATTTAATGTTTTTCGTTAAATGTTTTACATTAAATTAAATATGGTACCTAACATTAATTTTGTTTAAAAGAATTTATCCTCCTATTTTCTGAATTTAAATATCGAATTTGCTTTTTTTACTTTTTATATTTTTAAATCAAAAATTAAACTTTTTGATTGAAAATATATGTATTTTGTCAAAAATTAGTTTTTTTTATCGATAATTGAATTATTCTACTTTTGGTTACATTTATTTTTTTTAACTACTTCTTTGCAATTTCGTATTTTTGTTTTAAAATGTACTTTTTTTAATTCAAAACATATTCCTTCTGATGAAAATCTATTTATTTATAAAAAATTCGTTTTTTTGGCCTTAGTATTAACAGCTTTGTCAGAAATTTATTTCTCTATTAAAAATTCATATTTTTCTTTGAGAAAATAAAAATAACCCTATTGTTAAAAATTTTTCGTTTTGATATAAAAACTGATCTGTTTTCTTTGACGATTCATGTTTTTGGTTGAAGATTTAACTGTTTTGTTGAAAATCGGTCTCTTTTACATAAAGTTTCTATAATTTGATTATAGATGCCAATTTTTAATCTAAAATTAAACTTCTTTAAAATGAAAATTTAACTTTTTAGTTGAAAATTTATTTTTTTGGGTTTAAAAGTTAACTGTTATTTTTAAGTAAAATTTTTTTTGTTTTAAACTTCGATCATTTAATTAAAATGTAATCTTTGTTAGTTGAAAATTCTACTATTTGGAAAAAAATTCAACTATTTCTTCGAAAGTTCGCACCTTTTGCCTA
>NC_046665.1:118170818-118174285 GCF_010883055.1 Belonocnema kinseyi | reverse complement strand
GATCTTCGTTCAATAACTTCGGGACCCATCGGGCACAGATTTTTTTGAAACCAAGATGATTTTTAATGGTTGTTTGAGCGCTTCCATAGCTAATGCCCACCTGTAAAGCGATTTCATGAATAGTGAACAGCCTGTCACTTTCATTAAGGTCACGAACTGCACCAATGTTATCGCCAGAGACACTTGATCTTGGACTTCGATTATGACTCACATTTTCCACACTTTCTCATCCACTCTTAAACTTTTTGGCCCAATCAAACACTTGAGTTTTAGACAGAGTATCATCCTCATACTGATCCTTCAATCGAGTCAAAATTTCGCACGGTTTAACGCTTTCTTTAGTTAAAAACTTTATTATAACCCGTTGTTCAACGGACGCTGGAACCTGTTGCTCACTCATAGCTGTACTGACGAATTGACTGAGTCAAACAGCTCACCAAGCGTTTTACCCACTCCTAACACACTACATTACAAGAACCTACACTGTGAGAGTGCTTGCGATTGGCTAAGAAAAGTATTTGTAAAATTCCGGTTTATATTTGATCCACCCTCGTAGATCTGATATAGTTAGAGGTGGAGAAAGAAGGGAGGATGGCAGAAGTAGAAAATGTTAGGATCGATGAAAAAAGGAGGGAAGCAGCAGCAGAAAGACAAGTGGGAAATGTCAGTGAAGAAGAAGACGACGAACTTAATGGCGATATAACTTTTGAGGAAATGGTAAAATGTATTAAGAAAATGAAGGTTGGGAAAGCTCCAGGAGAAGATGGGATCCCTATTGAATTTATTCAGGGAATTCCAAAAGTATGGGCTCTAAAGTTACATAAAATAATAAATGGATTCTGGACAACGACGAAAATAGCGGAAGGCTGGGAAAAAGTAGGAACAATTCCGATGTTTAAAGATGGAGAGGAAGATGATACGGGTAATTATAAGGGAATATCTTTCCTAGACACCGGGTATAAAATCTTAGCAGCAATTATGAATGAAAGGATTCGGGAGTGGATGGAAATGAAGGGCCTATACAAGGAGAGCCAGGCTAGAAATGATTAGGGAAATATATAGAGTAATATTAAATGAAGTTATAACGGAGGAAGGGGTCACACGGATTGCTTTGAAACAAGGAGGGGAGTCAGACAAGGATGCCCGCTGAGTCCCACACTTTTTAATATTTTTATAGATGACATGGACGAAATCTGGGAAAGAAAAAATGAGGGGGGAACGGTCATAGGTAGAGAGAAGATTTTTGCTCTCAAATTTGAAGATGATCTAGCGATTTTGGCGGATTTCCCGGAAGGACTGGACCAAATGTTTAAATCTTTAGGAGGTTACGTAGTTAAAAACTAATTGGAAGTTAACGTCAAAAAATCAAATGTTATAGTCTTCAGAAATAGAGGTACCTTCCAGATTCCTTTTTGACAATTTACGAAATATTTTGAAATCTTTATAAATATTTGTATTAAAAAAATGTTGCAAAACAAAAAATTATTTTATAATTCTCAAGGAATCTTACCAATTTTTATTATTATTTTGAAACCTTTCAAAATCCTTAAAAACTCTATTTTTTTGGTTCAAAATATTAAAGAATACACTTTTTTTTACATTTGTCGAAATCTTTCAAAAATTAAAATTATTTAGAAATGTTTTCAAAACTTCTAAATATCTTTTAAAATTAGTCAAATATTACCTGCATATATTTTTTTTAATTTTCCTGAAAATTTGTTCAAAAATCTTCCAGATTGTTTCAATTTTACATAATAAAAAAATGGTTTTAAATTTCCTGAGAACCTCAAGAAAATTTTTTTTTACTCTTGATACACAAATTTGTCCAAAATGTAATGTTGAAAAATTTATATTTTCTACATTCTGTTCAAAAATGGTAGGAAATCATTTTATACGTGTCAAGATATTTTTCACTTTTCTCTTAAAATTAATTTTTCAAAATAAAAAATCACTTGAAACTTTCCTAACCTGTAATTTTTGTTATAATTAATTGTATTTATTCATATTTTCATCTAAAAATGATTGCAGTTTCTCCCAATTATATTTTTATAAAAAACTTGCATCAGGAATTGAAAAAGAAAATTATTTTATTAAAAAGAAAAAAAATTGTTGGTGAAATTTCGAATAACAAACAAAAGCTACCCAATTAATCGTAATTTAAATTAAAACACCTACTGATTTTGAAAAATATCAAAAAAATTTCTTTTCATTTTCTGAAAATTTGTATTTTATGCTGCGCCCTAACAAATAATTATTTAAGGAATAATAAAATTCGATTTTTTAAAATAATTTTATTTTTGTACATTAATATGTTACTAAATGATAAAATATGATATAATATGATAAAAATTATCTTAATTCTAAAATATTTTTTTTTATCAGTGTCCCTATTTTGCGAAGCTCATCTCATTTTTTAAAATAATCAAATATAGACCTTTTTAAATACAAATAAAAAAATTCAAAATTGTCCATTTAAAAATTTAATAAACATATAAAAATTAGCAATTTTTTGCGAAATTTTAATTACAATTTTCTAAATTATGTAGTAACCCTACATACAAATTGTCGCGCATATTAATACTATTAATAGCTTGAGAAAAGTCGATAATGAGAAAGCCAATGTCATTAAATTGACGCAATTTTCTGCAGATATTTATACGGGTATATGGTGCAAACCAAATTCAGGTTACATCCAATTATAAACTTATTGCATCAAGTATTTAATTATAATTAACGTAATTGCTAATATATGTCGAAAAAGTAGCAGAAAATAGCAGATTGTTGGAAAACAGTAAAGTAGATACTGAAAAAGTATTTACATTTGTACAAACTTTTAAATCTTCATCTTCGATAACGATATCTTTTGAAGTGAAACCAAAGTTGGAAGATATTATTATGAAATTGGCACCTGAAACCTCGTTTGTACGAGTATTCCCATTCCCTGTTGACAATTTTGAAGGCGATGTCCTCGTAGGGTGGACCAGCGTGAAACCGAAGATTTGCGAAGTCTTTATTGTCTGAGCATGGAGTCTGTAAAAAAATTATGTAGACTCGATATTTAAATCCAGAAAATAGGGGGATAAATTCTTTTAAACAAAATTAATTTATAAGTACCGTACTTAATTTAATATAAAACGTTTAACGAAAAACATTGAATCTTCAACAAAATAATTTGACTGTTCTAACGGAAAAATCGAATTTTTTAGAAAAAAATTGACTTTTAAAGCCGGAAAGATAAATTTTCAAAAAACAAAAGATAATTTTCAACCAAGATGATTTTTCAACAAAAATATTAATTTTTTTAACAAAAACAGTTGATTTTTTAACAAAATAATTGTATTTTCATCAAAGAAAATGAAATTTCCACAAAACAGTTGAATTTACATCCTAAAAAGATGAATTTTCAACACAAAAATTAATTATAAAAAAAAACAATAGACTGTTTTTACAAAAAAATATTAAATTTT
>NC_046665.1:118168972-118170718 GCF_010883055.1 Belonocnema kinseyi | reverse complement strand
GGCCGATTATTGAGATAAAGTCCAGGCGCACACATTGTTTATGTTATCATTCGGAGAACCGACTTCTCGGAGGTCTTATTAATCGTCTCAACCAAAATCAAAAAACTCTCTAATCAGTTCTTTTTTAACGATCTAGTGTCGCCAATTGTATATCTAATATAAGATCTATATATCCTGCAATCAAACCTGCTATATCCTATGTCTAAATAATCATATCTGAGTTACTTTAATATTCCTTTCAAGAAATTGCGCTTAATCTAGTGTATAAATTTATTCGTTTACAAGAATCGATTATCATTTCAAACATTTCCATGTCGATTTGCCCGACTGTTGCTTGCCAATCTTTTCTTCGAAATAATACTTAAATTCTAAATTCAAGACTCGCTTTTCAAATTTGAGTTTCTTTTTATTCAAACTGAAACCGCGAATTTGCGTCACTGACTGTGCTGTTCCTAGCAGCGAGAATGCGAATTATATCCGCTCATTACATCCCTCGTCTTCAGCTGTTTCCACTAGAGCGAAGAGAAAGACTGTCAACGTGTGGATCATACATTGTAGACGCGACAAATGGAAACCGAATTTAAATTCAAGATTTTGCGAAGTTATTACTAATATTTATGACTATCACAATATAATTCAAATATAGTGGGTCTGAAGATTATGTTTGCATGTAATTAAATTGCCTATGAACATTTTTTTGATATATTAAAGCGAAATGAGATCCAGAAGAAAGTAAGGCTAGGAACCCACTTTTCTACAGAAGGACGCACATTAACCCCCGCAAATAAAAAGGACGTATGATGTGAAATATAAATAGCTATCATAATAAACTCTTGAAAAAGTATTGTAGTAATGTTTGACCTACAGTCTATTATTATTTTATTATTTGCTAATATTTATTTAAAAAATCATATGATTATAATTTTAGCGCACGCCTATTTATAAACTGATTAAAATTTCGTTTGCCATCATAATTTTTGCAACAGCTACTTTTTGGCAAATGTGTGGGTTAAAAAATCATATAGTGGAATTTAAATATTTCATATATTATATCACTTAACTTTATTTATAATTTATGTTTTGATAACAATGCTTCAGTATAATTTAAAAATAAATAATCTATATCATGTAAGTGTAATTATATAATCTGATATCAATGTAGCGATTTTGAATTTGGCGGGGAACCGGAATGGCAGCTTGCATATTTCCATCTAATATAGTACCTTAGTTCCGGTGCCTGAACGGCATGAACCAATACACTAATTTTTCCCTCTCTCACTGCACATAACCTCATAATTCTTCATGATTTTTCCCGACCACTTTTTACCTCACTCCGATTACAAAAATTCTGGATAACACTGTCCTGGAGACATTGTACGTTAATGTTTTGAAAAAATGTAAATTCGACGAGTCCGCGACTGTATGTTACTAAAATCGCGACAATTTCCTCTAAATTGGACGCGGTGCGCCTGACCCTCTCAAGCACCAAACCGGAAGCCCTATAATATTAATAATATTATTTAACAATTTTAGAATTTTCGTCGAAATCTTACAATGTCAGATATTTTAGAATTTTGAAACATTAATAAAAATTTCTGGAATAATTTGAGTCAATTAAAAATATTTTTGGGAATTTTCGAAGAGATTAAGGGCATGTGACACAGCTAAATACCTATATTACCGACCACAGTTTTTCAGTTGACTGAATGTTTTTTTGAACCTAAGAACTTTTTTTGTAAATAAAAT
>NC_046665.1:118165764-118168872 GCF_010883055.1 Belonocnema kinseyi | reverse complement strand
GCCCAGATTTGTCACCCTGTGACTATCATTTGTTTGCGCCCATGAAAGATGCACTTGGAGGATTGCGATTTGACAACGATCAAGATGTTGAGGAATTCGTGCTCGTATTTATGGCAGTCAATTACTTTTTTTTCTTATCTCTAGTAGGTTTCTAAAATGGTTTAGCCATCTTTTTCTTCCAATTTTCCTTCCCCTCTTTCTCTTTCTTCTCAGCCTGAAGTTTCCTATCGCCTGCCAGAAGCTTCCCATACATCTACTTTCCTCAACCTTCTTCCACTTTTCCTCCCGTTTCTCCTTTTCCTTTTTTTGCGTATAATCTTTTAAGTTTCTTCTTTTCCTCTGTTAGTTTGTCCCTTCCTTCATTATTCTTTTTATCGATGTATTTTTTAAGACAATCCCAAACCTTAGTCCTCTGTTCAGCACATTTTTTTATCAAACCAGTCCCCTTTACCTTTTTCTGAACATTTATATCCCTTTTTTCCATGTTTTGATAGTAATCCTAACGCTTTTGCTGTCTTCCAAATGCATTCTTGAACCTTACCCATGTACCTTCTCAGTCCTCATCTTCTTCGCATTCCTCCCACAATTTTTCCATTTCTTTTTCATACTCCTCTCCCTTCCTTTTTCCATTTTAAGCGGGTTGTCATTTCCCTATTTTCCTTTCTCAAAAAGGGTTCCCTGTTGTAAATAGTGTTGTCGAATTCTAAAGAGAAACTGACTGGAAGATGGTTTGATTCCATTCTGACATGGACTTTAATGTCTTTGACTGGACATTCTTCACTCTTTTCTAAAAAAAATACATAGTCTGAAACGGACCCCCCGTCTCCGCAGATGTGTCCACTTTCTCTCCATGTCTCCCTGTAATCTACCATTTAATATTCTAAGCCCTTGCTCTTCACAAAATTCTAATAACTTTTTGCCCTCTGCGTTTAATACCTTATCTTTTGAGTTTCTAACCCTGTAATAGCCCCTATCAAAATCCCCCCTGTCCCAATCACTTACTCCCTGTCCTACTCCCACTCTGGCATTCCAATCCCCCACGAAGCCAAGCTCATCTCCCCTACCTCGCATATCTTCGATAAGATTGCTTAGTTCAACTTTAAATTTCGAAACACCAACATTGATTTACAAAGTTACAATACTTACATGATTACCGTTTAGTTTCCAGCCTCCTGTAACGACCATTCCATTCTCCCACTCTTCAACACACATCCCTTCACTCAATTCTTTCTTTACTCCAATCAAGTGCCCCCTCTTTAGCTCTACCCTTCTTATTATCTCTAATTGCCGGTTTAGCACTCCAAATAAAATCTTCATCCAGTTTGATTTGGAAGTCAGGGGCACTCCCCTGCTCTAGTCAGGTTTCTTGAAATATAATCAGGTCATATTCTCTCCAAAATTCTACTGACTCCAACAGATTTCTTCCTCTCGAGATATTCCATGACAAACATTTAATTATTTTGCACCCGGCCTCCTCGAAATCTACTGATTTCCTACACTCTTTCTTTCTCATCCCAGAAGAACTCCCGATTTCCGATTCTCCACTTCATGTAGCTCCAGCTTGCATCTGCACCTTTACGTTGGTATCTTTTAACTTTTCCAATTACGAGTATCTATTTCAGTAACTCGATTTCTCTTGTAGTTAGATCGTCGTCTACCGCGATGTAGGTGCCTTTTAGCCGCTTCTTGACTCTCATTAACCTAATTTTTTCCTCCCATGAGGACAACCTCATTAGAATACCCCCACCTATTTTTCTCGTTTCTTTAATGAAAATTTTTATTCCCGTCAGATTCCAGAATACCATCTGCATTTCGTTCGCCATCGTGCGCCCGCTTGTGGCTCTAAAACAACCCACTTTTATCCAGTTTTTCCGTTTTCTTTTCTCTTCTAATTCCCACACTAATTCTCTAGCTGAAAGTCTGTCTGGAATCGTTGAAGTTTCGTTATCACTGCTGTTGTTTCAATTCCTCTTCCTCATCAAACTCTAAAGACTGGTTGCCACTCTCTCTTACTGGCCCACTCCTTACCACCCCATTGTTTATATACAAATTTTGCTGTGCTCCCTGTTGTTTATCTGGCTGCCCTCCTTCGCACTCAAGATTATTTTCTTTGCTGCTTATTTTCTTGAAATCTTCAATTTTATTTTCGAGCCTAGCTATTCTTTCTCTTAGCTTAGTATTTTCATCCTGCCATTTGACTTCTCTTTCCTTTGATCTAGATAGAGCTGACATTGTTGCTTCCTCTCTAATGGCCCTTTCCTCGTCTTCTTCTCGATCTAGTTTTCCTTTCCCCCCATATTCCAGGATTTCAATTAATTCCCTTTTCATAAATTCACTGAGTCCACCCATTAAAAATCTATCTAGCTCCTCTTTACCTCTTTTTCCCCACCAAGAGTCTAACATGTGAAAGAAAGCTTTCTCTAAAGCATTCTCGTTTCCTGGGTTTTCTGGAGCTTCGCCTTCATCACACAGGATTTTCCCACTGAAAGAGTCTGTCTCGTCTATCGACTCTTCACAAAGCTCCTTTCCATCCTTCTTATTCTTAGATTTTATATTTGGAGAACGTAATAATATCTTAATTTTGTCCCTCTCGTTATTGGCACCTTCCCTTTCTTTCGCGAGGCTAGGAACTTATCCATACTTCCGGTGGCTTTGCTAGTTCGCTGTTGTTGACTGGTTTGATTGCCATTCTCTCCGCTAGAGGCGTTGTTTGTATATCCCTGTAACAAGCCGACAGTCTTTTACCGCGCGAAAGTTCAAATATTTTAGATTTAATAAGAATAATTAATCAAAGTATGAAAAATAAGATTTTCTATAATTTCTAAGAATAAATCAACAGCAAGTCCGTTTCCACAATTAAGGGTTTGAAAACCCAACTCCAGCGATGAAATCTTCTTCTGAAAATCTTAACAAGTTATAACTAAAGGATTAAATAAAAGGGTATTTTTAAATAATTAAATTGATAAATCCATAATTAATTGAATTAACAAGATTTATTAGTCTGGGCTTTTGAAATCTATCTTTACAGGAAAAAATATTATTCGAGTTTCAAGTTAACGAACGAGTCGCGGCCGCGGACCAGATTAATCTGTCTTTTTGTTTCGTCGT
>NC_046665.1:118155839-118165664 GCF_010883055.1 Belonocnema kinseyi | reverse complement strand
TTATTTATAAAAAAAGTTCTTAGGTTTAAAAAAACATTCAGTGAACTGAAAAAGTGAGGTCGGTAATATAGGTATTTAGCTGTGTCACATGCCCTTAAAAATATTTATAAACTTTGAATGATTTCCGACAATGTATAGAATATTTTTTAATTTTTTGCAAATTTCTACGTGTCCTAAATATCTTCTAAACTGGCTTACGCACAAATTTGAGGGTTGAAAAACTTTAATAATTAAACTAAAATTATAAATGACAATTTTATTTAAAAATAAAATTCAATTTTCAGTTAAAAAAATGAATTTTCAAGAACAAAATAAATTTTCAACTAAAATGAATAATCTCCAACTAAAAATATGAATGATTAATATAGCGGTTCAATTTTCAACTACGAATATTAATTCTTAACCATACTGCCAATGAAAAAAAAATTATGAAAGAGTTGAATTTAAAGTTAGAAAATATTTTTCAGTGAATAAATAAAAAAAATTTTCATCAAAGCATGATGTACTTTCAATCTAAAAATATTAATTTTCTATGTCGTAATAAATTAGTTTTTAGTCTAAAAAGAGATTTTTCAAGCAAATGGATTCATTTTCAACTAAAACGATAAATTTCCATAAAAAAACTGAATTTTTTGAATCAAAAATATTAATTTTCTACCAAAATAAATTAATTTTTTACTAAAAAAGATCAATTGTTAGTGAAAAATAAAATAGTTTCATTTTTAGATAGAAAAATTAATTTTAAGCAAAAAAGAATTTTTAACAAAATACATGAATTTTCGCACTTTTCAACTCGAAAAGATAAATCTTGTAACAAAAAGAGGAATTTTCTACAAAAAAGCAGAATTTTCAATTCAAAAATATGAATTTTCAATCTAAAAATATAAATGTTATACAAAAATAAATGAATTTTCAACACCAAAAAAAGGAGTTTTTAACCGAAAAAATTAATTTTCAAGTAGAGAAGATAAATTGTTTACAAAGAAATATAAAATTTTCAACAAAATAAATCCATTTTAAACAAAAAAAATCAATTTTTAATTAAAAATGAGTTTTCAACAAAAATGGAACAATCAAATTTTCAGCTAAAAGAGTTAATTCTCAACAAAAAATGGAATTTTCTAGAAAATATTTGAATTTCAAAACAAACAAATATTTTCCAGTCAATAAAGAAAAAGTTTTCATCAAAAATTGTTGAATTTACAAGCTGAACAAAAATAATTTTCTACAAAAAGCTCAATTATTAATCCAAATTATCAGTTTTCTACCAAATAAAATTAATTTCTAACTAAAGAAGATACATTTTTGATTAAAAATGAACCACTTTTAACAAATAGATTTCTAAATTTTCATTTTTTATTTAGAAATATTCGCCCCCCCCCCAAATATAAAAAAACAACAATTTTCCAAGAAAAAAGATACATTTTTCAGAGAAAATGAAATCATTTCATTTTCAGATAAAAAATTTATTTTGAACAAACAAAAAAAATGTTTTGGTTCCTTATCAAATATTTATTTTTTCGCATTAAATATAAATAGTTTATTTGACAAAATATTATTTTTTGTTGATATTTGAAAAATTTCAGTTAAAAATTAATTACAAACAACAACAAAATAATTAAAATTATAAGTATTAAAAAAATGCATTTTTAAGATAGTAGTTTAACTTTCAACGAAATTGTTAATTTTTTCAACCAAAATATATATTTCAGTCATTAAAGGAAAAACTTTCATCAAAAATGGTTGAATTAGAAATCCAAAAAAGTAATTTTCTACAAAAAACGTAAAATTCATTAAACAAAAATGAATTATTCATTAAAACTGTGAATCTTTAACGAAAAATGTGAATTTTTTACAAATCTTCCACAAAAGCAGATTAATTTTCGAACCAAGAAGGATTTTTTATTCAATTGAAACATAAATCGTCGAAAATTGTTGAATTTTAAGGCCAAAAAAGACTAGTTATCTAAAAGTAAATCAATTTTCAAATAAAAAGGATAATAATTTTCAAGAGAAAATGAAATGATTTCATTTACAGATAAAAAATTAATTTTTAAGAAAAAAAAAAATATTGAGCAAAAAAAACGAATTATACTTATTTCTTCTTTAGGGGTTCAGAAACTTTCAGTAAATCAATAGTTGTTCTATATTTTTGTTTTGTAATACAAATTATTTTTTCCCTCAAACAGAAAAGCTACTCGCGCGATTGATGATACCAATGAATTAAAAATTCATATTGAATATTGATTTCAAAAATAATGGAATTTTATTGTTCCTCATTAAATATTTATTTTTTCAGTACATATATTAAATATAAATAATGCATTTGTTAAATTATTATTATATATTGATATTTGCTAAATTTTCAGTTAGAAAAATATTATTTAAAGAAGGAAAATTGAACCAAATTATTAAATTTGCAATAAAAATTATGAATATTTAAAAAAATTAATTTTTAATAAAGTAATTTAACTTTCAACAAAATATTTTAATTTCTCAACTAAAAAGTACATGGATTTTTAGCCAGCCAGTTGAGTTTTAACTTAAAAAGATAGATTTCGAAAAAAAATGTCTGCATAAGAGTTAAATACTTTAAAACTAAAAATATTTTCAGTCAATAAAGGAAAAAATGTCATAAAAAATTAGTGAATTTTAAAGCCGAAAAAAAAATAATTTTCATTCCAAAACTATTAATTTTCTATCAGAATAAATAAATTTTTCATCAAAACTATAAATCTTCTACGAAAAATATGAATTTTTAACAAAGTAGTTCAACTTTCAATCAATTTGTTGCATTTTCAGCTAAAAAAAATTAATTCCCAAACACAAAATAAGAATTTTCAATAAAATACTTTAAGTTCTCAACTCAAAAAAATAAATTTTTAAACAAAAATGGAATAAATAAATTTTCAACTAAAACAGATTTTAAAAAACAGAACCAAAAAGAGGAATTTTCAACAAAACCTAAATCAAGGAAGATTCTTTAGTCAATGAATAAAAAAGTCGTCGAAAATTGTCTAATTTTAAAGTAAAAAACAGGATGGCCGCTGGACTGAGAAACCTGGAAACGACAGTAAATTTATTTTTTGACCGGAAATTTTATAAATTTGTAGAATACGAATTTTGTCCCACTTTTATTTCAACCGTTTTTAAAATAATTTTTCAAATTGTGAGTTTTCTAATTATTATATCATTCAGTTTATAATGTTTAATTCGAAAATCTTTTACTTTAAAAAATTTCCATTTTATATTTTTAATTTTTAAAAGCATATATTATAATTTAAAGAATTTTAAAATACAGTTTTAAAGACTTAAAAAATTAAAAACTGGAGGTTTTTAAAATTGAAGATTTTTTAATAAAAAACATGGTGGTCGCCGGACCGGGAAACCGGGAATTTTACGAATTTTCGGAAGAAAAATCTGCCCAAGTTCGATTTTAACAGTTTTTAAAATAATTAAAGTGCAGTTTAGAGGATTTAAACAATTAAAAATTAAAAGCATTTGAAGTTGAAAATTTTTGATAAAAAACCATTTTTGTTATATCAACTGTAAATATAAATAAATGAATTATTACAAAAATGTATCTGTACTCTAAATTTAGAAATCTGAATAATAATTGATTTAACCAAACAATTCTAGATCCGTTCAAAATGTGAGAATTTCCAGATTCTAACTGTTTCAATCCGAAAGTCTTAATAATAATTGAAATTAATATATCATTTATTCCGATAATTTTATTTTTAAATAAAAATTTTCTTGATTTATAAATAATATATTTTAATTCGGAGTTTTAGGTATTCCTTTATATTACTTTTTATATTAAAATAAATAAATAAATTTATTAATATATTATTTCTATTAATTTTTTCAGCTATTAAAAAATGTAAACGTGCGTTTTACTATTTCTAACTTAAAAATAAATCCATAATAATATAGTCATAATTAAAGGTTTTTATTAAACTAAAAATATTGTGTGTTACAATTTTAATTGATCTATTTAAAATGTGTTTAATTTATAAATGAAATTGTTAAATTTTGACGCATAAATAACAATTGAACGCTTATTATTTGTAGAAAAATATTAAGAAATTTTCAGAGATATTTGGAAGTTTTGAAAAGATTCAAAATTAATTAAAAACTTGAAATTATTTCAAGTAATTTAAACGAAGTGTGTTAACATTTTTTTTCAGAATTTCTAAATGTATTTTGAAATTGATCGAAATTTCCCTACAATTTTTGAAAATACAGCAAATTAAATAAAATCCTTAAAATCTTTTATCTTCTTTCATCATTTTTTAAATCTCTTAAAATCTTTTTAAACTTTCTGTTACAATAATTTTTCAAAGTGAAAAATAATGTTTAATTTCCCTAAGATTTTTAAGAATATTAATGCAAAATCCTGTTAAATAAAACAAAAATCCAACGACCAAATTTGGACCACAACGAATAAACAAAATTTTACAAAAGGATTTTTTTTTTATTCGTTGTGGACCAAATTTGGTCGTTGGATTCTTGTTTTATTTAACAGGATGTTGCATCAATTTGATTATTGGACGTTAAATGGGATTTTTAATATGGATTTTGGTCTAATTTAAATTTCTTAAATTTTGACTTAAGAATATTTTTATTCTTTTGTAATCTTTCACACTTCTTAAAAAAAAATTTGTTTCAAATCTGCGAAAATCTAAATTTTATTTTAAATTCGGCTGTAAGTATTTGAAATTATTTCAAGTTCTAAATTTAATTCGAATCTTTTTAAAGCTTCTAAATATCTCTTAAAATTACTCTAATATTTAAAAAAATAATAAGTGTTCTCTTATTATTTATAAATTCAGATTTTTTTCTAATTTGCAGGATTTTCTAGCAGTTATAAAAAAAATCAATTCATTTTGAAATATATTTAAAAGTTTCGAAAAAATATTCAAAAATTATTTTAAATTTGGAAAAATTGTAAACCACTTCTAGATTTCTTAAGATTTTGAAATAAGATCTTAAGTCTTTTAAAGGATGCCTAGACTATTTAAAATTAAAATAATTTAAGAACTGTTAAGTTAAAAAAACTATTTTTCAATTTTTAATGTTTGTAGTTTAAAATTACTTAAAATAATATAATTTTGAAATTTTTTAAAGTACATTGCTTGATTCTTTAATTAGGACTTCAATTTTACAAGTTTAGAATTCAAGTATTCCATTTTTAATCCTTAAATTTGTTGTTTAATTTTTATTACTATATATGAAAATGTTTGTGAATCGGGAAATGACCGGGAATTTTTTTCTTCGATTAAAACGGCCATCCTGAGAAAAAGACTACTCTAAAAGTAAATTAAATCCACAAAAGAAAATTTTCAAGCGAAAGTGAAATAATTTCATTTCCAGATAAAAAAATTATTTTTCCACAAAAAAAACGAATAATATTTATTTCTTATTTATTTGTTCAGAACCTTTTAACAAATAAATAGTTATTCAACATTTTCATTTTGTATTGAAAAATAGGGACGACTGAAAAATCCCGAAAAATAAAATTTCCGGCACAGTAAAATTCCCGAATAATCAAATTCTCGAATAATAAAATTTGCCGAAAAATAAAAATACCGATTTGGAAAATTCCCAAATAATAAAATATACGAATAATAAAATTGCCGAAAAATAAAAATACCGAATTCGAAAATTCCCGAATAATAAAATTCTCGAATAATAAAATTTTAGAATGATAAAATTCCCGAATTGGAATATTCTCGAATAATAAAATTTACGACAGCTTATAATATTAACAAATTGGAAAATTCCCGAATAATAAAATTCCCGACAGAAAATTGCCGATTTATAAAATATCCGAATTTGAAAATTCCCGAATTTTAACAATTAGAATTTTTTATAAATATATTTTATTGAATACAAGTACAACAATAAAATATTAGTTTTAAAAATTATTTTTAAGATTTAAAATTTCGAAGCTTATTTTTTTAATTAAAAATATCAATAATTTTAAATAAAATATTTCTAGGTAACGCATGTTTTTTTAATAGTATTTGAAAAAATACAAAAAGCGTTCGCACAAATAAAATGTAAAATTAATATGTATAAATTTATATTTTGAGTCTGTTTGAAAAACGTCACAAGGTACGTAGAAAATTTAAAGAGAATTTTGTTCCAAGCGCACGTTTTCAAAAATAAGGAAGGCGATACAAAAATGTGATTCTACATTGAAAGAAAAAATAATGACTCACATTTTGACGCTTTTTTAGAAAATGTGCATAGAATTTGAAAAAATACAAAAAGCGTTGGCAAAAATTGAATTTTAAATTTATATATATATATGTGTGTGTGTATTCATTTATTTATTTAAAATTTTAAATTACATTTTTGCGAAACTTTTTGTAATTTTTTTATTCAAAAATATTATGCACATTTCAAAAAAAAGCGTAAAAATATAGGCAATAATTTTTTCTTTGAAAGAAGAATTAAATTTTGTATCACCTACCAAATTTGTAAAAACATGCGCTTGGAAAAAAAAATTATCCCTAAATTTTCTCTTTACCTTACAAAGCTTCTCAAATAAAAACTCGATATATGTATGTATATATATATATATAAATTTAAAATTTTAATTTTGCGAATGTTTTTGGAATTTTTCAAATACTGTGAACATTAAAAAAAACATGCGTTACCTAGCAATATTTAATTTAAAATTATTGCTATTTTAAATTCAGGAAATAAGCTTCGAAATTTTAAATGTTAAAAATAATTTTTGAAACTAATGTCTTATTGTTATATTTGCAATCAATAAAGTATATTTAAAAAAATTCTCATTGTTGAAATTCGGAAATTTTCCAATTCGGATATTTTATAAATCGGCAATTTTCTGTCGCGATTTTATTATTTGGGAATTTTCCAATTCGATAATATTATAAACTGTCGAGAATTTTATTATTCGGGAATTTTGCTATTCGGGAATTTTATAATTCTGAAATTTTACTATTCGAAAATTTTATTATTCGGGAATTTTCCAATTCGGTATTTTTATTTTTCAGCAATTTTATTATTGGTGAATTTTATTTTTCGGCAATTTTCCAATTAGGCATTTTGATTTTTCGATAATTTTATTATTCGTGTATTTGACTATTTGGGAATTTTCCAACTCGGTATTTTTATTTTTCGGCAATTTAATTCTTCGCGAATTTGATTAATCGAGAATTTTCTAATTCGGGAATTTTACAGTCTCGGGAATTTTATTTTTCGGTATTTTTCAGTCGTCCCGAAAAATACACACGCGCATAGCGCGCAATGGATGATACCAGTGAATTAAAAATTCATATGGAGTATTGATTTAAAAAATAAAATGATATAAATAATCAATTTTCATTGCTCCTTATCAAATATTTATAGTCTGTCAGTACATACAATAAAAATAAATAATGCATTTGTTTTTTTATATTAAAACGGCTAGTTTGTATATTTATCTATATAAATATCTTGATAAAATTTATTATAATTGTACAGAATCAGTAGATATGACGCATTCGTTTCTCGCGTGAGTTAGGGGCATACGCCGGGAAAAAATATTTAATGGTCGCCGTTAAATCGATTTTCATAGCCACCTGTATTCTCACACATTCAAAGATAAATTCCATATATATCAACCCAATGGCAAGGTAAATTCAAGCTCAGTGCACCGGCTTGTTCTTGAGAACTTGGGAGCAAAAAAGGGCGTTCACAAACCCCTTTCATTCTTAAAATTATTTTTATAAACCATTTTTTTCCCATCAAGGTGTTATTTGCACAACTTTATTTTTCATTTAAATTGATATTCTTGCACTTGTTCCACTTTTTAACTTTAAATTTCGCCCGGAAGGTCAGACGCGCATTTAATACGCGCATGTCTATTTTGTGTTTATTGTTTGTTAGCAACTTTTCTGGGCTACAATTTTATCGAAAATATTTATTAACGAAATTTTTAAAATGAATGGAATTATTTAATTTCCGAAATTTTAAAACCCTGAATTTTTAAAATTTTCAAATTACATAATTGAGTTAATTACTGAAAAATAAAGTTTTAGTATTTTGTATTATTTCATTCATTTGGAATTTCGTTAATAAATAATTTTAATAGTTTTCATCAGTCGGAATTTCGCCTTTTGGGCAAAATTATTTAACAAATTTTACTTTTTGATTTTAAAATAAAAAGTTTTTTAATGATTAAGAACAATGTAAAATCTGTGATATGTGAATGTGATTACAGTTGTCAGACTATCAGGGAAGTTCAGACAATAATATTTTTTTTAACCCAAAAGTGAAAATGTAGAAGTTTTCCGTTTAAAAAAAAAATAGTTTCGTGATCCGGTTGAAATTTCCCAAATTGGGAAAATTCTCCAGATGAATGTTGTGGGCCCGTAGAAAGATGAAGTGGCAAAAGGCATCCGCAGATCTTCTCTCGGAGAAGACTTTCCTCATACTCAAGGACGACTTGGAAATTCAAGGTAATATTTATTTTTGTCATACTTATAAACAATTTTTTTAAAAATCAATATCGTGAAAGGTGAGAGTATAAAGTAGGAAAGTTATAACTCTAGATAGTTTGTTCCACATTTCCGGGGTCAATGCAAACTCTTTAATATTCTCATTCTATGGTAAAAAGTTTATTAGAAAATTAGAATCCATTTATAAAACTGAATAAATTTTAATGAATTAAGGGCCGAAGAATTTGTATTTAAAAATAAAAAATTATTCAATTTTGAAATTCCTGTAAACTTCACTCTCTTTTCCCTATTCCCCTCATTTTCCTTTATTCAAGAAACAATATTTTTTGAAAAAAAAACAAATACTTTCTTTTTCTCGTTTTTTTTTCAAATTTTTTATTTATTACAAAAAATTTTTTTAATGTAAAAACTGAATTAATAAAACCCAATAAGCTAATCCCTCTATTTTTTAGTTAAGAGTTATTTTGAATTTAAAAGTCTACTATTATATTTTTCGTTTGAATTTATCTCTTTTGATTAGAAATCTACTATTTGGTTGAAAATTGAACTGTTTTCTTGAAAATTCATTTTTGTTGTTAAAAATTTAATTATTAAAAAAAAATTTTTTTGCTATGGAAAATAAGGGTTTTAACTGAAATGTAACTATTAAACTAATGGTTAAAAATTAAACTGTTTTGTTGAAAATCTATTTTACTGGTTAAATATTAATATATTTTGTTACAAATTCGTTTTTCATTGGTTAAAAATTAAATTTTTTATTTTAAAGTTTAACTATTCCATTTTTGGTTGAAAATCGACTGTTTTTAGTTAAAAATTCAGCAGTTTGTTAAAAATCTACCTACTTTTATAAAAGTTGAACTATTTTTTTTATTCTTTTAATTTTGTTAAAAATTAATTTTTTTAAGTTAAAGTTTAACTAATCCATTTAATGTTGAAAATTAACTGCTCTTGGTTGAAAATTCAACTACCTTCTTTTCCTTTTTTCAAAAAACAATCTTTTTTGAAAAAAAAGAAAAACTTTCTTTTTTTTTGTTAATTACAAAAACTGAATTAATAGATCCCAATAAGCAAGTCCATCTATTTTAATTTAAGAGTTATTTTCAATTTAAAAGTCTACTATTATATTTTTGGTTTGAATTTATCTATCTTTGTTAAAAATCTACTATTTGGTTGAAAGTAGAACTATTTTATTGAACATTTATTTTAGTCATTGAAAATTTAATTATTTAATTGAATTTTTTGTTGTTGTGGAAAATACATCTCCTGAACTGAAATTTAACTATTCCACTAATGGTTGACAATTAAACTATTTTGGTGAAAATATATTTTATTTGCTGAATATTAATAT
>NC_046665.1:118143169-118155739 GCF_010883055.1 Belonocnema kinseyi | reverse complement strand
AATTTAACTATTCCACTAATGGTTGACAATTAAACTATTTTGGTGAAAATATATTTTATTTGCTGAATATTAATATATTTTGTTGCAAATTCGTTTTTTTTTGGTTGAAAATTAAATTTTTTATTTGAAAGTTTAACTATTCCCTTTTTGGTTGAAAATTGGCTATTTTTAATTAAAAATTCAACAGTTTGTGGAAAATTCACCTACTTTAATCAAAGTTGAACTATTTTTTGTATTCTTTAAATTTTTTTAAGTGTATTTTGTTGTTAAAAATTAACTGCTCTTGGTTGAATATTCAACTATCTCATTTTTCTTTTTTCAATAAACAATTTTTGTTAAAAAAAAGAAACACTTTCTTTTTTTCGTTTTTTTTTTGTTAAATGCAAAAACCGAATTACTAGAACCCAATAAGCAAATCCATCTATTTTTGGTTAAGAGTTATTTTCAATTTAAAATTCTACTATTATTCTTTTGGTTTGAATTTATCTTTGTTAAATATCTACTATTTGGTTGAAAATATAACTATTATGTTGAAAATTCATTTTAGTCGTTAAAAATTTAATTATTTTATTGCATTTTTTTTGCTGTGGAAAATAAATTTTTTAAACTGAAATTTAACAATTCAACTTATGGTTGAAAATTAAACTATTTTGGGTAAAAATTAATTTTTTTACGTGAAAGTTTAAGTATTTCATTTTTTGTTAAAAATTAATTGCTTTTGTTTGAAAATTCAAATATTTAATTGAAAGCTCAAATACTTGATTAAGCTATTGTTTTGAAACATTTTTTTCTTTGGTCGAATTTAAATTTTTTTAACTGAAAGTTTAACTGTCATTTTTTGTTGAAAATTGACTGTTTTCAGTTGAAGAATCAAATATTAAATTTTTCATTGGAAATTCATATTTTTGCATTAAAAATTCAACTGTTCGATTGAAAATTCTTTTTTTTTTTTTAGAAAATTATTCTTCTTGGTTGAAAATTCAACTATTTTCATGAAAACTTAAATATTTGATTAAACATTCATTTTATTAGTTGAAGATTCATCCCTTAGGTTGTAAAGACTATTTTGCGTTGAAAATCAATATTTTCGGGTTGACTTGCTTTGTTGAAAATTCGTATTTTTGGGTTAAAAATTAAAATCTATTTTTGTTAAAATGTCAACTATTATATTTTTTGTTAAAAATGCATCTTTTTGGTTACAAAAATACCTATTTTGTTCAAAATTCATTTTTTTTAATTAATTTTTTGTTAAAAATGCATGTATTTTGTTAACAAATCTTCGTTCAAGATTGAACTAAGTTGCTGAAAATTCGTTTTTGTTTTTAACAATTAGTTTTTTTAACTGAAGATTTAAACATTCTAGTTGAGGTTGAAAATTGATATTTTAAATTGAAAATTGATCTATTGATATGAAAATATAAGAATTCACTTATTTATGTAAAGTTAATTTATTTGGGAATAAATTCAAAAGAGTCATATGGTCGAAAATTCAACGAGTTAGTTGAAAGTTGAACTATTTTATTGAAAATTCTTTGTTTTACAATTCATTTTTTTTTTAAATTGAAAATTCATCTACTTGGATGGAAGTTGAACGCGTTTGTTAAAAATACATTTATTGGCAAGTTATCTTTTTAATTTATCTCATTTTTTTCAAAATGAAATATTGGTTTTAAATTTCTTTATTTATAGAAAATTAATTTTAACTGAAAATTTAACTATTCTATTTTTGATTGAAATCTTTTTTTTAATTAGCTTTTTAACGAAAAATTTAAAAATTCTTTTTTTGCTTGAAAATTGATCTATTTAGTTGAAAATTCAACTGTTTTATTTATATTTTGTTGAAAATTCATCTTTCTTCGTTAAAAATTCAACTATTTTGATAAAAATTCGTCCCTTTTTCCGTAAAGTTTAATTATTTGATTGTAATTGCTACTACTTTTTTGTAAAATATTAACTGTTTTGTTGAAAATTAATTTGTTGATGGTTTACATTCGAAACCTTGATTTTTAAAACTTCAGAATTGTTTTTTGTGCATCTTTAAAATTGAAGAGTTTTTAACTTAAAAAATCAAGCATTTAGCCATACGAAAATTTTTAATTTCGAAATATTGAGAATTGAAAATTTGACTTTTCATCTTCAGAATTATACATATTTCTAATTTAAGTTTTACAATAAAAAATTCTTTAGGTTTGATGCCTTGTATTCTGAAACCAGATATTTTATTTTTTAAATTTAAGAATTGTTATTTATTTATGAATCTTTAAAATTGAAGCTTTAATTTTAAAAATTTACAATTAAAAATTGTGGAGACACTAAGTTTTAAAATAAAAAATGCTGTAATTTTGATGATTAAACTTTCGAAATTTCTTCAATTTGGAAGTTTTTAAAATAATAACTTCACTTATAATATTTTAAATCATCCAATTTAAGAACTTTTATTTCTACTTCTTTAAAATTGAAGATTTTATTTTAAAAAATTTACCATTAAAAATTGTGCAAGTTTTAGGTTTAACAATAAAAAATTCTGTAATTTTGATGCTCTCGAAGTTTTTAAAATTTTGAAGATTCAGAATTAAAAACTTATGATCATTCAAAATCATGAAAATTGAAGTATTGTTTATTTTTCATCTTTAAAATTGAAAAGTTTTAAATTGTTTAAATCTAACATTAAAATTTATGCCAGTTTTAGCTTCTTGCTCCTTGCATAAAAATGCAATTTTTATGTTTTATATTTGAATTTTCTCCAATTTAGATGATTTAGAATTGAAAACTCAACATTAGATTTTCATAATCATCCAAATTTAAGAATTTTTATTTATTTCTACGTCTTTCGTCTTTTGATCTTAAAAATAATCCGAATTCAAGAAGTTTTATTAATTTTTTCTTCTTTGAAATTGAAGATTTTTTAATTCTAAAAAATTGACAATTGAAAATTCTGTAATTTTGACGCTTCAATTTCAAAACTTTTTGAATTTGGAAGATTAAAAATTTAAATTTTGACTTTTGATCATTAAAATAATTCGAAATGAAGGATTTTTATTTATTTCTACGTCTTTTAAATTGAAGAGCATATAATTTTAAAAATTTACTTTTTAAAAATTCTGTAATATTGATGATTAATATTCATAACTTTTCTTCAATTTGGAAGATTAGGAATTGAAAATTTGATCATGAAAATAATCCGAATTTAAAAGTTTTTATTTATGTCTACGTCTTTCAAATTGAAGATTTTTTTATTTTTAAAAGTTGCAACTGAAAATACTATAATTTTGATTATTTATATTCAAATTTGAAGAGGTTTCAATTGTAATATTTCCAAATTGTTTAACTTGGACTTGTAAATTTAAATGACTTGTAAAGCGATTTTAATTTTTTTAATTTACAATTAAAGTCTATAATTTTGTTATTTCAATTTCAAAACTTCTTGAATTTGAAAGATTAAGAATTAAAATGTTGACTTTTGATCATGAAAAAAATTTTTATTTAAGGATTTTTGTTTATTTCAATGTCTTTCAAATTAAAGAGTCTTTAATTTTGAAAATTTTCAATGGAATATGCTGTAATTTTGATGCTTCACATTCAAAATTGAAGAGGTTTCAATTGTAATATTTCTAAATTGTAGAACTTTGCATTATCAATCTTTAAAGTTGAAACGTTTTTAATTTTTTTAACTGTCAAATAAAAATTCAGTAATTTTCATGCTTCATATTCAAAACTTCTTTAATTGGAAAGACTGAGAATTTTTCTTTTGATCATTATATAATTCAAATTTAAGAACTTTCATTTATTTCAATGGCTTTAAACTTGAAAAGTTTTTAATTTTAGAAAGTTATATTAAAAAATTCGGTAATTTTGAGGCATTCATGTTCAAAATTCCCTCAATCCAGAACATTAAGAAATGAAAACCTGACTTCTTATTTTAAAAATTATCAAAATTGTAGAATTTTTATTTATCCATCTTTAAGATTGAAGAGATTTTACTTTTGAAAATTTAGAATTAAAATGTATGCAGGTTTTAAGTAAAAAATTAAATATGTTGTAATTGTGATGCTTCATATTCGAATTTTCTTCAATTTAGATGATTTATCATTTAAATTTTGATTTTTGATCATGAAAATAATTCAAATTTACGACTTTTGATTTATTTTTACGTCTTCCAAATTGAAAAGATTTTAATTTTCGAAATTTATAATTTAAAATCCTGTAATTTTTATATTTTATGTTCGAAATTTCCTCAGTTCAGAAGATTTAAAATTGAAAACTTGAATTGGATTTTCAAAATCATTCAAATTAGAGAATTTTTCTTTTTGACAATTTAAGTTTTCGGGTTTTTTATGCTTCATGTTCAAAATTGGAGAGATTTCAGTTGTAATATTTCTTCATTTGAAAACTTTGAATCAACTTCTAAAAACCCAACTCCGGATATACAAATTTACAACAAAGTGGGTGCATTTTTAAATAAAAAATCTGTCCACAAAATGGAATTTTTTATTTTTCATTATTTTTTGTGCAATGAAAATTTTAATTCTTGATTTTTGAAGAAAATCCAAAAATTTGTTATGATGATCTTGTAGGGATTTCAAAAAGAAATGTTTTTCTTCTCTTGACTTTTTTTCATATCTTGCGTTTTGTGGCTTCAAATTTTTATTTTCGGTTGTTTAAAAAAATTTTGAAAACGCTATATCTCTGAGAATTTTTATTTTATCGAAAAAAGTCATTGGGATAAATTGTTTTTTCTTTTTAATATTATAAATATCCGTACATAGAATTTTTTAATTCAGAAAAAAGTGGTCACAAAAATTTTCAAAATGCGCTCACTTTTTGAATTTTTATCAAAAATAGCTGGTTCACGAACTTGTCCTTTCTTTTAGGACCTTAAATAAGTGTGCCAAAGATGGATTTGATTTGATCATTTTTTCGAGAGTTATCGTGTTTACGGACGGACGGACGGCCGGACGGACAGACAGACAGACGCCATCGCGAAATCTTGATTTTCGGATTCAGGGGGTCTTGAAACGTGGAGATTCGTTGAAAAAGTGTGATGTCAAATTTCCGACAATTCGAATACTTGCTCAATCATAAATGATGAGAATGTAAAAAATGCCACAATTGCGTATAAAATTCAACTACGCGTCCAATCAAAAAGTGATTTATAAAATATTTGCCATGATTAAAGCAAATGCTACGCAACTCATAAACAAATCATTTATAAAAATTTGTACTTTTTTTTATGAGTTGCGTAGTATTTGCTTTAATCATGAAAAAATTTTTAATAAATCACTTTTTGATTGGACGCGTAGTTGAATATTATACAAAATTGTGGCATTTTTTTTAAACTAAAAAAAAAAGATTTTTTCTATAAAATAGTTAAATGTTAAGTCACAGAAAAAATTTTCATAATTAAAAAAAAATTGTTGATTACGATGCTGCATTGACCAAAGAGTTAAATTTGTAACTTAAAAAGATTCGCTTTCAATGTAAAATTTTGTTGTTGATATTTCAACAAACCAGATTTTAAATAAAAATAAAAAACTCGAGAATATTTATGTTTAACAAAAAAGTTGATTTACAGCCAATTAATTCTATTTTCAACAAAATAGTTAAAATTTCAGTTAAAAGAATTAATTTCCAAAATATACACCAATTTATGGTTAAACAGCTTTTGTTGAATTTTTTTCATAGCTTGTGTTGTTTGTCAAAACATTTAATTGTTTATTATTATTTTTTTTTATGAATAAAACTAAAACTGCGTGTCCTATAAAAAAGTGAGTAATAATAATAATAAGTTTGTAAATATTTTTTGGCAGCACAATTTTGAATCCCGCATCTTTATTCATATGTATCATACAAAGCACAACATTATTTTTTTATTGTTCCTTATTTTTTGTTCCATAAAAATTTGAATTTTCGATTGTTCAATTATATTCAAAAAGTTGTAGGCCTTTCAAAAAGCAACGTTTTTCTTCTTTATACTTTTTTCAAACCGTGCGTTGTTTGGTTAAAAATTTTTATTATCGATTGATTTTTTAAGTTTTGTAAATGCTATAACTCAGATAATTTTTTATCGTAAAAAAGCTTTAGATGTACTGCCAACAGTCATACATAGAATTTTTTAATATAAAAAGAATTCTCAAAATTTTTTAAAAAGCTCTGACTCTTTGAATTACTATCCTAAATCACTTTTTAACGAATTCGTTCTTTCTTCTATTGCCAAAAAAAAATTGTGCAAAAGTTGAATTTGATCCGTTCATTTTTTTTTCGAGATTTTTTTTGCGTTGTATATTGGCTTAGGATATTAATTTTCGATGTTCCGCATACTACTTTCGAGAAATATAAAGAAAATGACTATTCCTATTGAAAAATGGTTAAGTGAAAATTTGTAGGATTTTTCAAAATCTAATATTTCTTGTTATTACTTTTTCGTATTTTGCGTCATTTGGTTCGAAATCTAAATTTTGTAGTGTCAAATTTAGGATTTGTTTTCCACAAATTTTTCATTTTTATTTTTAATGTCATTTTTATTATTAAAACCAAAACTACGCGTCTTATCAAAAAGTAAATTATAACAAATTTTTAGATTTGTTTTAGTCGTACAACTTTAGTTGAATAACTTTTGTTCTTAACTTGAGGGGTTTTTCCAAAAAAATTTTATTTATTTGATGTTTTTATTTTCAATGTTATTTTTCACGAATAAAACCAAAAGTACGCCTCTAATCAAGAAGTGATTATTAATTAATTTATATATTTTTTTGGGGGGTTAAATTTTCGTTAATTCATCTTTTTTCGTATTCTGCGTAGTTTGACCACAAAATAGAATTTTTTGATTTTTCATTATTTTTTGGGCAATCAAAATTTGAATTTTGGATTTTCTAAGAAAAACCAAAAAATTGTCATGACAGTCTTATAGGGATTTTAAAAAGAAATATTTTTCTTCTCTTGGCATTTTTTTATATCTTGCGTTGTTTGGGTTAAAATTTTGAATTTCGGTTGTTTTACAAAATTTTGAAAATGCTATAACTCTGAGAATTTTCTTTCAATCGAAAAAAGTCATTAGGATAAATTGTTTGTCCATTTCAATACGATAAATGTGCGCACATAGAGTTTTCAAATCCAGAAAAAAGTGGTCTCAAAAATTTTCAAAATGCGCTCACTTTTTGAATTTTCATCAAAAATTACTGGTTAACGAACTCTTCCTTTCTTTTAGGACCTTAAAAAAGTGTGCCAAAAATGGATTTGATCCGTTTATTTTTTCGAGAGTTATCGCGTTTACGGACGGCCGGACAGACAGACAGACAGACGCCATCGTAAAAACCTTATTTTCGGATTCAAGTGGTCTCGAAACTTGGAAATCCGTTGAAAAACTGTGATGTCAAATTTCCGACAATTCTAATACTTTCTCAATCATAAATGAGGAGAATGTAAAAAGATAAATTTTAAATCAAATTTTTGGACTTTTTAATTCAAAAAGATAATTTTTCCACGAAACATTGAATAGTCCACTTTTCTATTATGAAATTAATTTAAAAAAACGAATTTTCAACAAATATAGTTCAATTTTTACCTAAGTGATGAATTTTTAACTGAAATGATACATTTTCCACTGCAATATTTATATTTTCATTTGAAAGATAAATTTCCAAACAAAAAAGATACTTTTCAACCAAATTTTTTAATGTTCCAAAAATTATATTAAGTTTAATACAAACAGTTGATACCTCAACCAAAAGACATTTTTTAAAAACAAAATTGTTTAATTTTTAACAATCTAGATTAAGTTTCAAACCAACAGTTGATATTTCCATGACAACAAAAATTAAACCAAAAAAGATGAATTTCCAACAAAATACATTAATTTTCAACTCAAAAAGTTAAATTGACAATCGAAAATGGAATAGTTAAATTTTCAGTTAAGAAAATGTACTCTCAATCTAAAAAACTGAATATTCAAACAAATAGATTAATTTTCTACCTCGTTTTCTACCAAAAAAGTCAAATTTTCAACAAAATATATTAATGACGTATAAAACAAAAGAAAAATCGACCAATTTTTTTAAATACGTGAATTTTTTACCTAAAAGATTACTTCTTAATAAAATTGTTTAATTTGGAAGAAAGTACATGACGTTTGAAGCAAACAGTTGACATTTGCACACAACAGAATTTTCAACAAAAAATACGAATTCTCAATAAAATATATTATTTTTTAATTTAACAAGTTAAAATTCCTATAAAAAATTAATTATAAACTATAAAAGATGAATTTTTAACCAAAAAGCTTAATTTTCTACGATAAAAGACCAATTTTAAACAAAATACATTAATTTAAAAAAAATTGCACCAGTTCTTTTTTAAATACATTAATTTTTCTACCGAAAATAATACTTTTTAATGAAATTGTTCAATTTCTACGAAAATAAAAATTGTCAACCAAAAAAGACGAATTTTCAACTAAAAAAGTTCAAATTAGCATAAAAAATGAAACAGCTAATTTTCATTAAAAAAATTAATTATAAATTCAAAAAGATTAATTTTTAACCAACAAGATTAATTTTCTACGACAAAAGATAAATTTGGAACAGAATACATTAATTAAAAAAAATGCTATCATTTTTTTTAAATACATGATTTTTTCACAAAAAAGATTACTTTTTAATAAATTTGGTTCAATTTAAAGAAATTAGATTAAGGTTCAAACAAATAATTGACATTCGCACCCAAAAAATGTCAACAGAAAATACGAATTTTCAATAAAATACATTCATTTTCAAGTGAACAAGTTAAAATTACCATACAAAATGAAACAGTTAAACTTTCAGTTACAAAAAAAGAATTATAAACTATAAAAGTTGAATTTTCAACCAACAAGATTAATTTTATATAATAAAAGACAAATTTTGAACAAAATACATTAATTAAAAAAAATTCTACCAAGTTTTTTTAAAATACATGCAATTTTTACTAAAAAGAATACTTTTTAAAAAAAAATTTTTAATTTGCTAGAAAGTAGATTAAGTTTTAAGCAAAAAGTTGATATTCCTACATAAATAAAAACTCTCAACCATAAAAGACGAATTTTCAACGAAATACAATTATTTTCAACTAAAAAAGTTAAAATTATATAAAAATGGAACAACTAAATTTTCAGTTAAAAAAAAGTGAATTATAAACTATAAAAGATGAATTTCAACCAACAGAATAATTTTCGATCATGAAAGAAAATTTTGAACAAAATACATTAATTAAAAAAAAATTTACCAATTTTTTTTTAAATACATTCATTTTTTACAAAAAGATTACTTTTTAATAAAATTGTTTAATTTTTAAGAAAGTGGATTAAAGTTTCAAACGAACAGTTGACATTTGAAAAACTAAATTTTTCAACCAAAAAATATTTCTACCAAAAAAAAAAAATTTCAACCAAAAAAGACGATTTTTCAACAAAATACAGTAGTTTTTAACTAAAAAAGTTAAAAATTCCATAAAAAAGGAAACAGTTAATTGTTCAGTTACAAATAATGAATTATAAACTATAAAAGTCAAATTTTGAAAAAATACATTAATAAATAAAATAAAATTGTACCAGTTCTTTTTTAAATACATGAATTTTTTCACCAAAAAGAATTCTTTTTAATACAATTGTTTAATTTGCAAAAAAGTAGATTAAGTTTTAAGCAAAAAGTTGATATTTGTATGGAAATAAAAATTGTCAACCAAAAAAGACGAATTTTCAACAAAATACAATTATTTTCAACCAAAAAGTTAAAATTACAAAAACAAAAATGAACTATAAATTAAAAAATATGAATTTTCAACCAATAGGAATAATTTTCTATCATAAAAGACAATTATGAACAAAATACATTAATTAAAAAAAAATTCTAACCATTTTTTTTAAATACATGAATTTTTTACAAAAAAGATGACTTTTTAATAAAATTGTTTAATTTTCAAGAAAGTAGATTAAATTTTCAAACAAACAGTTGACATTTGAAAAAAAAATTTCAACAAAAAAATACGAATTTTCAACTAAAAAAGTTGAATTGACAATCATTAATGGACTAGTTAATTTTTCAATTGAAAAAATTAATAATCAATTTATAACAATGAATTTTTAACTAACAAGATTAACTTTCTCAACAAAAAAAATTTGAACGTTAATTAAAAAAAATTCTACTAATTTTTTTTTTAATACATAATTTTCTACCAAAAGGAATACTTTTTAATAAGATGGTTTAATTTGCAACAAAGTAGATTAAGTTTTAAGTAAAAAGTTAATATTTCTAACAAAAAAAAATTCAACAAAAAAAGACGAATTTTCAACAAAATACATAAATTTTCAACTAAAAATGTTAAATTACAATTAAAAATGGAACAGTAAAATTTTCAGTAACAAAAAATGAATTATAAACTATAAAAGATGAATTTTCAACCAACAAGATTTATTTTCTACTATAAAAGACAAATTTTGGATAAAATACATTAATTTTTAAAAAATTGAACCAGTTATTTTTTAAATTCATGCATTTTTTACCGAAAAGAATACTTTTTAATAAAATTGTTTAATTTGCAACAAAGTAGATTAAGTTTTAAGCCAAAAGGTGATATTTCTACGAAAATAAAAATTGTCAACCAAAAAAGACGAATTTTCAACAGAATACAGTAATTTTCAACCAGAAAAGTTAAAATTACCATCAAAAATGGAATAGTTAAATTTAAAAAAAAATTATGCTTTATATTCAAAATTGAAGATATTTCAATTGTAATATTTCTTCATTGTAGAACTTTGCATAGTAATTATTTAAAATCGAGGCGTTTTTAATTCAGAATACATTAAATTAAAAATTAAGCAATTTTTAAGTTTAATAATGAAAAATTCTGAGAATCCTGTTATTAATCACAGCCAAGGAATCGTCAGGATGTCGAAAAAAGACGATTTGTGTCGGAAACACGGGAACCTGGCCCCCGAAATTGAAGAAAAAGCTTCTCTCGGACCAGCAGCAAGACGAGTCCCGGGAGAGGCCGAAGACGGGAATTTTGGAAAAACCGAATGTCTTGAACCCGGACCTGGTGGACAAATTGGACATGTCCCTTTTGAGCAAGGAGCTTTTCTCTGATTCGGTGAGCCGGATTCAGTTGGGTGGGGGTGCGCCCTCGCCCTCGACCTCGTCCTCCAGCTCAGCGAGGCGGCGACGGAGTGTGCCCCTCGACACGGAACATCGGCAGACCCGGACAGGCTTCACTAGAAGATCCACGCGCAAGAAACGTCCGGCTTTTCCGCATTCGAGCGACGATTTCGATTTTTCCAGAGTCGACCTGACACACTTTGAACAATCCTCTTCTCTTCAACTGCAGAAACTTCCCAAGTCAGGGTTAGTAAATCAATCAGGTTCAATTTAGGTATTGATTTTATTATAATTTCTAGAAGAATCGAAACCGCAAGGAACTTAAAAAGGAGCGAAAATATGGATTATCTTTTGAAATTTCGATTTTGCAATTTTTTATTTTTCCTGCTTTCAAAATAATTTAATTTTACGATTTAATCAATCTAAGAGAGTCTACAATGTTTCTATTATCCATGAATTTTCAACAAATAGTTAAATTTTTAATAAAAAAATTAATTTTCAATACAAAAAATAAATTAATTTTAGACTAAAATGACAAATTTTTAACAAAAAAGTGAATTAATTAAAAAATTTATTTAAAAAAAATAGCTTCATCGTCAACCAAAAAGGTGAAACTTCAACCCAACAAAATTACATAATTTACAATGAAAAAATTAACTTTCAATAAAATACATGAATTTTTATCGAGTCATTTTCAGTCGTCCATACAAAAAGATATATTTTGAACAAAAATTCTAATAATTATATTTTCAGCTAAAACAATTAATTTTCTAAAAAATATTTTAGTCCTTAACCAAAAAATGAAATTTCAAACCAGCAAAATTAGATAATTTTCAACGAAAAAAAATCAATTTTTAACAAAATACTTCAATTTTCAACCAAAGAAATTAATTTTCAACAGAAAAGCAAAAATTTTCCCCAAAATACATGTATTTTCAACTAACGAAATAAATTTTCAAATAAAAAGTGGAACAGTTACATTTTGCAATAAAAAAATCAATTATCAACAACAAAATAAATTTTCAACCAAGTAATTGAATTTTCATCCAAAGAGATAAATTCTCAACTAAAATTATGAATATTCAACAAAAAATAAAAATTTTGAACAAAATACATTAATTTTTATCCAGTCAGTTTAGTTTTCCGCACAAAAAGATATATTTTGAACAAAAATCTAATAATAAAATTTTCAGCTAAAACAATTAATTTTCTAAAAAATAGTTTAATCTTCAATCAAACAGATGAATCTACGACCTAAAAAAATTACATAATTTTCAACGAAAAAAAAATCAATTTTTAACAACATACTTGGATTTTCAACCGAAGATATTTTCAACAGAAAAGTTCAAATTTCCCACAAAATACATGCATTTTCAACTAACAAAATAAATTTCAAATCAGGAATCAAATAGTTACATTTTGCAGTTAAAAAAAATAAAAAAATTTT
>NC_046665.1:118141097-118143069 GCF_010883055.1 Belonocnema kinseyi | reverse complement strand
AATATTTTCAACAGAAAAGCTCAAATTTCCCACAAAATACATGCATTTTCAACTAACAAAATAAATTTCAAATCAGGAATCAAATAGTTACATTTTGCAGTTGAAAAAAAAAAATAAATAAATTTTCAACCAAGTAATTGAATTTTCAATCAAAGAGATAAATTTTCAATTAAAATTATGAATATTCAACAAAAAATAAAAATTTTGAACAAAATAGATTAATTTTTTCCAGTCAGTTTAGTTTTCCACACAAAAAGATATATTTTGAACCAAAATTCTAATAATAAAATTTTCAGCTAAAACAATTAATTTTATAAAAGATAGTTTAATCTTCAATCAAACAGATGAACCTTCGACCTAAAAAATTTACATAATTTTTAACGAAAAAAAATCAATTTTTAACAAAATACTTGAGTTTTCAACCGAAATGTAAATAGTCAAAATTTCCGTGAAAAAATGAATTTTTAACAAATTAGTTGAGTTTTTCATCTAAAAAATCCATTTTAAACCAAAATCCTTCAATTAAATATTTAGTTAAATCAGTTAATTTTCTACGAAAAAATTAATTTAGTAGAAAATAGTTGATTTTTTAAACAGAAATGAATCTTCAAGACAAAAAAATTAATTCTCAAATAAAAAGAATGAATTTTTAACAAAATACTTGAATTTTCAACTTAAAAAAATCAATTTTAAATCAAAAATGGAAAAGTTGAATTTTAAGTTTAGTAAAAATGTATTTTTAATAACATAATAAATTTTCAACTAAGTTTGTTAAATTTGAAGCCAAAGAAATGAATTTTTAACTAAACTGATTAATCTTCAACCACGAATATTAATTTTCAACAAATTAGTTCAACTTTTAACCAGGTAATTAAATTTCCAACTAAAAACTACGAATTTTTACTAATTACATTTTCAGTTAAAACAATTTTGTACGAAAAAAGGAATTATTCACAAAATAGTTAAATCTTCAACCAAAAATGAACAAATACTTGAATTTTCTAAGAAAAAGAACTGAATGTTCAACAATCAAACAAAACATTAAAAAAGATCAATTTTAAACCCAAAATGGAGTAGTTAAATTTTTCGTTAAACAAATTAATTTTCAAGAACAAAATAAATTTTCAACGAATTAGTTGAATTTTAAATCAAATAGTAAATGAATTTTCAACTAAAAATTATGAATGTTCCACCAAGAATATGGATTTTTATAAAAAAAAAAAAAACATTCAACTATGTTGTTGAAATTTCAACCAAAAAATATTAAACCGAAAATGGAGAATATTATATATTATACTTTCAAATTAATATTCAGCTTTTAATTCTGTCAAATTTTAAAATATATTTTCAGTTATTCCGGAAATCCGGAAAATCTAACACCTTCAAATTTTTTAGAAAAACTGTTAGGAGATTGGACAACAATAACAACGGAAATGGATCATCCCTACAAAGTAAAATTTCAAATTCCTCGAAATTAAAACAGAAGGGTGCAAAAAATAAAATTTCACCGGATGTCGAACTGTTTACGAGATTTAGTAAAAAAGCACCCGAGCCTTGCACTACTTGCGGACATCCTGATCAACCAGAACGTTTTCATAGTCACCCGAAAATACCGATTCTTAAAAATAGAACTGGGGCCAACCTTCAGAGATTAAATAAAATTTCAGTGACGAAAAAGAGTGTCCAAAAACCAGTAGCTTTGAATTTTCGAAGCGATAGGAATAAAAAAAAGATGGAAAAAAATTTGGCAGCAAAAGCAATTTCGGAAAGACAAACCAAAACCCTCAGTCCTCTTGCTTCCAAAAATAATTCGGGTGGTCTTTCAAAAGCTGGAATAAGAGGTTTTAAGACATGCTACATTTGCAGTCGGGAATTTGGAACTGCCAGTTTTCCGATTCACGAACCGAAATGTTTACAGGTTGGTCATTTTTATAGATATTTTTACTTAAAGAATCGGGAGGGGGGGGGGGGG
>NC_046665.1:118113609-118141067 GCF_010883055.1 Belonocnema kinseyi | reverse complement strand
AAAAATTCAATAAAAAGTGGGCCAGAGGAAATGGATTATTCCGGATATAAAAATTTTCAAAGAAGTTGTTGTGTTTTTAACTAAAAAAGATCAATTTTCAACCAAATTTTTCGACTTTTTAACTAAAAAAATCATTTATCACGAAAAATTGAATCGTTGACTTTTCTATTAAGAAATTAATTTTCAAACACCAAATAAACGAATTTTTAATAAATATACTTGAATTTTTACCCAAGTGATGAATTTTCAACTAAAATAATTATATTTTTGTTTGAAAGATAAATTTTCTACTAAAAAGGATACTTTTAAAGCAAATCTTTTAATTTTCAAAAAGTTAGATTAAGTTTCAAACAGTAGATATCTCAACCAAAAAGGATATTTTTTAAAACAAAATTGTTTAATTTTGAACAGAACAGATTAAGTTTTTAAAAAGCAGTTGATATTTTCACGAAAAAAAATCTAAACGAAAAAGACTAATTTTCAACAAAATACATTAATTTTCAACGAAAAAAATCTTAAACAAAAAAAATGAATTTTCAATTAAATACATTAATTTTAAACTAAAAAATATAACTAGCAATAAAATCGACCAATTTTTTAAAATAAATGAATTTTTTACAAAAAATTATACTTTCCAATAAATTTTTTAGTTTGAAACAAAGTAGATTAAGTTTTATGCAAACAGTTGATATTTCCACGAAAATAAAAATTTATACATGAATTTTGTTTACCAAAAAGAATACTTTCTAATCATTGGTTTAAATTACAATCATAAATGGAATAGTTTAATTTTCAGTTAAAAAAGTTAATTATCAATTTATAAAAATTAATTTTTCACCAACAAGATTGATATTTTATAAAAAAAAATCTTTAAAAAATGAATTTTCAATAAAATACATTAATTTAAAATTTGAAAAATTTAATTCACAATCAAAAATGGAACGGGTGAATTTTCCGATAAAAGGTAAGATATAAAACTAAAAAAAAAACGATTTTTCAAACAAGATTAATAATCATTTTAAAAGAAAAATAAATATTCAAACAAAAAGATTAATTTTCTACCCAAAAAGGCCAATTTTGAACAAAATACATTAATTTTATAGCAAACAAAATGAAAATCTACCAATTTTTTTATTACATAAATTTTTGACCAAAAAGATTACCTTTTAAACAAGTTAAATTCACAATAAAAAATGGAACAGTTAAATTCTCAGTTAAAAAAATGAGTTATGTATTAAAAACTATGAGTTTTTAACAAACAAGATTAATTTTCTACCATAAAAGACAATTTTTGAACAAAATACATTAATTGAGAAAAAAATTCAACCAATTCTTTTAAAAATACATGCATTTTTTACAAAAAAAATACCTTCTAATAAATTGTTTAGCTTGAAACAAAATAGATTAAGTTTTAAGTAAATAGTTGATATTTCTACGAAAATAAAAATTTTCAACTAAAAAAGTTAGAAAATTATTTCTCAATTTATAAAAATGAATTTTTAACCAACAAGATTAATTTTCTATAAAGCAAAAAAAAATTGAAACAAAACACATTAGTTAAAAAAAATTCTACAATTTTTTTAAAATACATGCATTTTTCACAAAACACTTAATATTTCAACAAAAATAATCTCGAACAAAAAAAAATTTTTTTTAAAATACATTAATTTTAAACTAAAAGAATGTCATTCACAGTAAAAAATGGAACGGTTAAGTTTTCCGTTAAAAAGATCAATTATGAAACTGAAAAACGAATTTTCAAACAACAAGATTAATTTGATACAAAAATAATTTGAACTAAATACATTAATCTTAAACCAGAAAAATATCTACGAATTTTGTTATAAAATACTTGAATTTTTTAATAAAACGTGTACTTTTAAAAAAAATTGTTTAATTTTCAACAAAGTAGATTAAGTTTCAAACAAACAGTTGACATTTACACCAAAAAGAATTTCAACTAAAAAATACGAATTTCCAATAAAATACATTAATTTTTAACTAAAAAAGTTAAAATTACAATTATAAATGGAATGATTGAATTTTCAGTTTAAAAGATGAATGATAAACCAAAAAAAAATGAATTTTGAACCAACAGTATTCATTTTCTACAAACAAAAAAAGTTGGAACAAAATACATTAGTTAAAAAAAATTTTACAAATTTTTTTAAATATATGAATTTTTTACCAAAAAGGACACTTTTTAAAAAACTTGTTCAATTTCAAACAAAGTGATTTAATTACAAACATTTAATATTTCCACGAAAAAAAAAATCTCAACCAAAAAAGGCGAATTTTCAACAAAATACATACATTAATTTTAAGCTACAAAATTTAATTTAAAATAAAAAATGGAACAGGTAAATTTTCCTTTAAAATAGGAATTATAAACTAAAAACACTAATTTTCAACCAACAAGATTGATTTTCTACAAAAAACAACAAATTTTTAACAAAATACATTAGTTTTAAACAAAATAAAAGCAAAAAAATTACCAGAATTTTTTTTGCCTCGTAAAAGACTGACAAATAGACATTTAATAGACAAATAGATAATTTAAAGTAGGTTTGCTATTTTTTAAAAATAATTTTAATTTTTAGAGATGGGAACGGGAAAATAAAGCTTTACCACCATCGCAAAGACGACCAGTTCCTCAAAGACCGGATGTTTCTATTGATCATCGAGACTGGAATTCCGCAGCCTGGGAAAGGAGTCAAGTAAATATATTTATATACAAATTCGTTATTTTTTGCAACCTTATTAAGGTACTCATTAGGGTGGTCCAAAAAAAATTTTTTTTAAATGTTTCCTCTGCAAATTATTTCTTTTGGTGTCAAAATTACCCGTAAAATTTGGCAATGTTAAAGAAATTAGTCGAAGCCCGTGCCAAATTCCAAAATTAATTTTTTTTTTTTTCATTGGAGATATTCGGGACGCCTGAAAAATCCCGAAAAATAAAATTCCCGACACGATAAAATTCACGAATTGGAAAATTCCCGAATAATAAAATTTCCAAAATAAAAATATGGAATTGAAAAATTCCTGAATAATAAAATTTCCGAATAATGAAATTCACGACAGTTTATAATATTACCGAATTGGAAAATTCCCGAATAATGAAATTCCCTACAGAAAATGGACGAATTATAAAATATCGAAATTGTAAAATTCCTGAATTTAAAAAATTGCAATTTTTTATAAATATGTTTTATTGATTATAAATACAATGATGAATTTTGTTTAAATTATTTTTAATGTCTAAAATTTGAAAAATTATTGCTTGCGTTTAAAATAACAATGATTTTAAATAAAATAATTTTAAAAAATCATTATTGTATTTATAATCAGTAAACCATATTTATTAAAAATTGTAATTTTTTTAAATTCGGGAATTTTACAATGCGGGAATTTTCCAATTCGAATATTTTATAATTCTTTAATTTTCTGTAGGGAATTTTCCAATTCCGTAATGTTATAAACTGTCGTGAATTTTATTATTCGGGAATTTTTCAATTAGGGAATTTTCCAATTCGGTATTTTTATTTTTCGGCAATTTTGTTATTTGCGAATTTTATTATTCGGGAATTTTCCAATTCGGGAATTTTGCAGTGTTGGGAATTTTATTTTTCGAAATTTTTCAATCGTCCCGAAGATTCATCATTATAGTTGAAAATTGATTTTACAGTTAAAAATATAACTAATTTGTTGAAAATTTTTTTTAATGAATATTTAACTATTTAATTTTTTGCTGAGAATTAATCAGTTTCAGTTGAAATTTCATGTATTTTGTTGAAATTATTTTTTCCTCGTTTAAAGATTCATTTTTTTTTAACTGAAAATATATCTGTTCCATTTTTTGTTGAAAATGTATGTATTTTGTTGAAAAGTCGTATTTTTTGGTAGAAATTTAATCTTAAGTTTGAAAATTAATTTTTTTTAACTATAAATTTAACTATTCCGTCTTGGGTTGAAAATTTATATTTTTCACTTAAAAATTCATGCATTTTGTTAAAAATTAATTTCTTTCGTTAAAAATAGGACTATTGTGTTAAAAATTTGCTGTTTGGTTGAAAAATAATTTTTTTTAAATCGAAATTTTACTATTTCATTTCTTGTTGATAATTGATCAATTTTAATTGAAAATTCATCTTTTTCTTCAAACACTCAACTATTTATTTAAAAATTCATTTTTTCTTTAAGATTCGTCATTATATTTAAAGATTGAACTATTTTGTTGCAAATTCGTTTTTATGTTTTGTTTGTTTAATAATTAATGTTTTATTCCATTTTTGTTGAAATTGTTTTTTTAGTTGAAAATTTAAGTATTTTGTTGATAATTCGTTTTCCATGGTTAAAAATTTTTTTTAAATTAAAAAAATGCATGTGTTTTATTGAAAAATCGTCTTTTTCGGTAGAAAATTAATCTTTATAGTTGAAAGTTCACATTTTTGGTTAAAAACTCAACCATTTTTTTTAATTCATTTTTTATTGAAGATTTAACTATATTTAAAAATTTTTTTCTTTGTTTAAAAATGTAACTGCTTTGAAATTTCATCTTTTTTTTACAAAAATAATTGTTATGTTTGAAAATTCATATTTTTGGTCGACAATTCAACTATTTTGGTTCAAAATCAACTTTTTTATATGAATTGTCATTCTGCGTAGACACTAATTTCTTTGGTTACAAATTTAACTATTTTGTTGAAATTTTTTTTTGTGGTAGAATAATCATTTTCTTGGTGAAAAATTTATCTTTTTAATTCACAATTCATTCTTTTGTTTAAAAAAACTATTGTTTCGAAAAATCATATTTTTTGGTAGAAAATTATTTTTTATGGTTACTAATTCATCTTTTTAAAAACTCAAATATTCAACTTCAACCATTTGTGTCAAAATTTATTTTTTTAATTGAAGATTCATCTTTATAGTAAAAAATTTAACTATTTTTTTCAAAATCAGTTTTTTGTTTAAAGATTAATTTTTTTAACTGGAAATATATCTTTTCCATTTTTTATATTTTTTTTTACATAAAACTTATGTATTTTTTTGAAAATTTGTCTTTTTTGGTTGAAAATTCATTTTTTCATTGAAGACTCATTATAGTTGAAAACTAATTTCTTTGATAAAAATTTAACTATTTTGTTGAAAATTCGTTATTTATTGTAAAATAGAATCTTCTTGGTGAAAAAGTAATCTTTTTGATTCATAATTCATTTTTTTTGTTCCTAAAAATTAAACTATTTTCTTGAAAATTCGTTTTTATGGTTAAAAATTAATGCTTTAACTATAAATATAACAAGAATAATTTTTCGTCAAAAAATATTCTAGGTTGACATTTTGTTTTGTCAAAGAATCATATTTTTATTTGATAATTCATTTATTTGGTTAAAATTAAATTATTTTGTTTCAAATTCGTTTTTTATGTTAAATATTAGATTTTAATCTGTATAATTAGCTATTCCATTTTGCGTTTAAAATTGATATTTTTTGTTTAAAGTTAATTTATTTTGTTGAAAATTCGTCTTTTTGGTTAGAAAATTAATATTATCGATTTAAATTCTTTTTTTTGTTTGCTAAAGATTTCTAATTTGTCCTGTTAGTTAAAAATTTGTCTATTATCTTAAAAAATTCAACTATTTAGTTCAAAATTAATTTTTTGTATTCAAGATTAATCAATGTAGTGGAAAATAAATTTTTTTCATTGAAAATTCAACTATTATGTTGAAAATTATTCTTAGGTGCTAGAGCATTCATCTTTTTGGTGAAAAGCCCATCTTTTAGGTTGAAAATTAATATTTTTTGTTGAAAATTAATTATTTAAAAAAATTCTTCTTCATGTTCAATAATGAATGTTTGTAAACTGTAAATATGACTAAATATTCGATGAAAAATAGGGGAAAATTAGTTGCTTAAAAGGTAAGAATTTGGGTTGTACGATTTGTATAAACAAAATATTTAATTTATTAATGGGCATCCTACAGCTTTTTAAATTTTTTTTGAAAAAATGTAGGCATACAAAAATCACTGACACTTATTCTTTTAATTACAGACTCAACTTGTACCGTGTGCCATATGTGGAAGAACTTTTCTTCCAGATAGATTAACTGTTCATCAAAAATCCTGCAGATTGGAGTCAAAAGTAAGTTTGAACTTTTAGGTATCTTGGGCTATCTTTTTCAAAATTTTATTAATTTAAAATAAAAAATTTAGTTTCAATTTTTAGATTTTAGTTCGTTTAAAAAAATTAATTTTCAAGAACAAAATAATTTTTCAACGAATTATTTGAATTTTAAATCAAATAGTAGATGAATTTTTAACTAAAATTATGAATGTTCCACCAAGAATATGAATTTTTATCAACAAAAAAAAACATCAATCTATGTTGTTGAATTTTCAACCAAAAAATATTAAAACCGAAAATGGGGAAAATTATATATTATACTTTCAACATAATTTTCAGCGTTTAATTCTGTCCAATTTTAAAACATATTTTCAAGTTTTCCGGAAATCCGGAAAATCTAACTATTTGTGTCAAAATTTATTTTTTTAATTCAAGATTCATCATTATAGTAGAAAATTTAACTATTTTTTTGAAAATTAGTTTTTTTTTGTTTGAAGATAAATTTTTTTCTACTGGAAATATACTATTCCATTTTTTGTATTTTTTTTACATAAAACTTATGTATTTTTTTGAAAATTTGTCTTTTTTGGTTGAAAACTCTGATTTTTGTCGAAATTCATCTATTTGGTTGAAAATTCATTTTTTCATTGAAGCCTCATTATAGTTGAAAACTAATTTCTTTGATAAAAATTTAACTATTTTCTTGAAAATTCGGCTATATTTTTCAAATTTTTATTAATTTAAAATAAAAAATTTAGTTTCAATTTTTAGATTTTAGTTCGTTTAAAAAAATTAATTTTCAAGAACAAAATAATTTTTCAACGAATTAGTTGAATTTTAAATTAAATAGTAGATGAATTTTCAACTAAAATTATGAATGTTCCACCAAGAATATGAATTTTTATCAACAAAAAAAACATTAAACTATGTTGTTGAATTTTCAACCAAAAAATATTTAAACCGAAAATGGGGAAAATTATATATTATACTTTCAACATAATTTTCAGCGTTTAATTCTGTCCAATTTAAAACATATTTTCAAGTTTTCCGGAAATCCGGAAAATCTAACTATTTGTGTCAAAATTTATTTTTTTAATTCAAGATTCATCATTATAGTAGAAAATTTAACTATTTTTTTGAAAATTAGTTTTTTTTTGTTTGAAGATAAATTTTTTTCTACTGAAAATATACTATTCCATTTTTTGTATTTTTTTTACATAAAACTTATGTATTTTTTTGAAAATTTGTCTTTTTTGGTTGAAAACTCTGGTTTTTGTCGAAATTCATCTATTTGGTTGAAAATTCATTTTTTCATTGAAGCCTCATTATAGTTGAAAACTAATTTTTTTGATAAAAATTTAACTATTTTCTTGAAAATTCGGCTATATTTTTCAAATTTTTATTAATTTAAAATAAAAAATTTAGTTTCAATTTTTAGATTTTAGTAGCCTCGGGAAGACTTTATACTCTTTCTCCTTTTTTAATTAATTTCCTTATTATCCTATTTTGAAGAAGATCAAACTATTTTTTATAGAAAATTCTACTATTATATTTTTAGTTAATAATTCATCCCTCCTTTTTAAAAACTTTATTTTTGAAATTTAATTATCTTGTTAAAAATTGATCTATTTTGTTAAAAAAAGGACATATTTCTTGGTCAATTGTTCAACTATTTGGTTGAAAGTTGAATTACTTTGTTAAAAATCTATTTTATTGGTTGAAAATTGAACTACTTTGTTTAAAATCCTTTTTTTTTTTTGCTAAAAATGATTTTTCTTGCCCGAATACTTTATTTCTTTTTTGGTAGAAAATTGATAAATTTTTGTTGAAAATCCAACTGCTTGGTTGAAAGTTTAACTACTTTGATAAAAATTCATTTTATTGGCTAAAAAACTATTTTGTTAAAAATTCGTTTTTTTTGTGCTCAAAATTAATTTTTCTGACTGAATATTTGACTACTCTATAGTTGGCTAGAAAATTCCAGTTTAGGTGATTTTTTTCACTCTACTAAAAAACCTTTGTTGGTAGATAATTAAACTTTTTTGTTGAAAATTCACCTTTTTGATTTGAAAATGCATATATTTTTGTAGAAATCTTTTTTTTTACATATATCTTTTTAATTAATCGGTTTTGGATTAGGATTGCTAAAAATCGTCTTTTTCGTCTAATTCAACTGTTTTTTATTTAAAATAAAAATATCGTTACTTTCGAAATATCAACCATTACATTTTCCGTTCTGAATTTTTTAAAATAAATTTTTTGAATTGAAAATGTAACCATTTTATTTTTGTTTGGAAAATGATCGTTATGAGTTGAAAATTCAACTATTTATATAAATATTGAATTTTTAATTGAAATTTAAACTATTTGATAGAAAATTCATCTTTTTGGCTTAAAAATTTAACTGCCTTATGGAAAATTCGTCTTTATTAGCTAAAATGCTAATTATTTTCGTAAAAAATTTCACTATTAGATTTAAATTAAATTTTTAAGTTAAAAATTATACTTTTTTGTAGAGGATTTATGTTTTTGGATTGAAAATTCTCTAATTTGGTTTGAATTTATTTCTCTTTCTCATGTGAAAAATCTTTCTTAGTGAAAAATTTAACTTTTTTTGTTGAAAATTTAACTTTGTGGATGGAATCATGTCTCTTGGTAGAAATGTACTCTTTTTTGTTGAAAAATGAAACTGGTTAAAAATTAATCTGTTCTGGTTTAGGTTTTTTAAAAGTAGTCTTTTAGTCTTTTTTGGTTGAATTTAACTGTTCTCGATTTTAAATTAAATTGTTTTTTTTTTGTTAAAGTATCAACTATTACGTTTTCCGTTCTGAATATATTTTTTTAAAAAGTTTATCAATTGTTTAGAAATTCAAATTTATCAGTTAAAGATTCATCTTTTTAGTATGAAAAATAATAATTTTGTTAAAAACTCGTTTTTTTTAAATTTTAAATAAATAAAAAACTTAAAATTTAACGATAAAATTTTTTTTAATTGATAGTTTTTAGTTTGAAATTCAGCTATTTTGATGATAATAAAATTTTTATTTTAAAAATTCAACTCTTCTGTAGAAAATTGGTCTTTTTGGCTTAGACATTCAACTGTTTTATGGAAAATTCGCTTTTTTGGTCTGAAAATTATACATTTTGGGATGAACTTTATTTCTCTTGGCTGAAATATCTTTTTTGATAGAGAATTCAATTCTTTCGTTGAAAATTTGGCTTTTTGATTTTAAAATTTATCTCTTTTGGTAAAAATGTTATTTTTTCTGGCTAAAAATTCAATTGTTTATTTGAAAATTCAACTATTAGATTGAAAATCCATCTTTTTAAATTAAAAAATCAACTATTAAATTGAAAATTCTACAATTTGGTTTAAATTTATTTATCTTTTTCACGTGAAAAATCTTTCTTAGTGAAAAATTTAACTTTTTTTTTTGAAAATTTAACTTTTTGCATTGGAAATTCATGTCTCTTGGTAGAAATTTACTCTTTTTTGTTAAAAAATGAAACTGGTTAAAAATTAATCTATTCTGTTTTAGGTTTTTAAAAGTAGTCTTTTTTGGTTAAATCCAAGTGTTTTAGATTTTAAATTAAATTTTGGTTGAAATATCGGCTATTAAGTTTTCCATTTTGAATTAAATTTTTTAAAAGAATTATCATTTGTTTAGAAATTCAAATTTATCAAGTAAAGATTCATCTTTTTACTATAAAAAGGAAAAATTGTGTTGCAAATTCGTTTTTTAAATATTTAAAAAGAATGTTTTGAACTAAATATTTAACGATATTTTGATGAAAATGAAATTTTTATTTTAAAATTCAAATATTCTGTAGAAAATTTTTCTTTTTTGCTAAAAAATTAAACTGTTTTGTTGAAAATTCGTCTTTCGGTTAAAAAATTCTATTATTCAGGTAGAAAATTCAACTATTTGGTTAAAATTGATCTTTTTAGTTGAAAATTTGAGTTTTCGGGTTGAAAAATGAACTATTTTGTAGAGAATTCGCTTTTTTTATCTAAAAAATGCACATTTTGGGATGCAATTTTTTTCTCTTGGCTAAAATCTCTTTCTTGAAAGAGAATTCAAATCTTTTGTTGAAAATTTGCCTTTTTAATTTCAAAATTTATCTCGTTTGGTAAAACTGTGATCTTTTCTGGATAAAAATGCAATTGTTTATTTGAAAATTAATGCTTTGGATGAGGATTTTGAAAATGATTTTTTTTTCGTCAAAAATGAGTTTTGTTAACTGAGATTTGAAATATTCCATTTTTGGTTGCAAATTTATCTTTTATATTTGAAAAAAACTATTAGCTTGTAAATCCAGCTTTTTAAATTGAAAATTCAACTATTTTATTGAAAATTTCTCTTTTGGTTGAAGTTTAATCATTCTTATTTCAAAATTCAAAATATTTGGTTAAAAATTAACTTTTCAGTTGATAATCTGTATTTTTGGGTTTTAAATGTAACTATTTTGCGAAGAATTCACACGTTTGGCCAGAAAATTTCACATTTTGGGATGACATTTTTTTTCTCTTTACTGAATTATACTTTTTTTTTAGAAAATTCGCATTTTTGGTTTAAAAATCATCCCGTTTGGTGAAAATTATTTTTTGGGTTAAAATTTAATTTTTTTTAACTCAGAATTTAACCATTCCATTTTTTTTGAAAATTCATTTCCTATATTTGATAATTCAAGTATTTTCTTGAAAACTTATTTTTTTAATTGAAAATCATACTTATTTATTAATATTGACTATATTTGATGATTAATTTGAAATTGAAAATTCAATTATTTGATTAGAGGTTCAAATATTTTGTGGAAAATTTAATTATTTTGTTAAAGTCAAATTTTTGTATGGAAAATTTGACTGTTCTGTTAAAAAATTGGTCGCAAATTCATTTCTGTAGATTGAAAATTCACCTATTTCTTTACAAATTCATCTCTTTTGTTTGAAATTCCAAATGTTTCGTTGTAAATTCAATTTTTTAGTCAAAAGTAAATTTTTTCTTTTGTTAAAAATGTATCTATTTAATTTAAAAATGATCTCTCTTGGTTGAAAATAAACTTTTTCGTTTAAAATTCTTCTTTTCGGATTTAAAAGTCAACGTTTTTCTAAAAAAATTGACTTTTTAGTCTAATTTAAAAATATTAAATATAATTTTAATTGGTTCAGTTATAAGTAAATTTTTGTATAAATTTGTAAATTTATTTTCTTATAATTTATATAAAAAATTTAATTTAATTTTTAATTACTAGAATGGAGAGATTGAGAATCGAGATTTAGACTCAATCTCAAATCCAATTCGGGTAGGGTCAGGACCCCCAACTGTTGTTTGTGAAATTTGCGGTCGAAATTTTGGAACGAGAAGTATCAAAATTCACGAGCCCCAATGTTTAAAAAAATGGCAAATCGAAAAAGAGAAAGCACCCAAAAAAAGTCCATTGATCTCTCGACCTGAAGTCGAAATACCATCAAAAAAATCCTCAACGGTGAGTCCAGGTCGAAGAAACATTTCCTTCTGGGTCTGCTAAATTTTTTTTGCATGACTTTTTTTTTATGAATTTTAATTCTGTATTTTTAGAAATAAATTTCTTGTAAATTTCAGAATTGTCTCATTGTCTCTGGATTGAAAAAAAAAAACGATTTTTTTTTTAATTTCAGGACTCTGTATGCACAAGAGCGTTCACGTGTTATATATGTGAAAGAAATTTTGGTTCTGCAAGTATTGCCATTCACGAGGCACAATGTATAAAAAAGTGGCGCGTTGAAAATAATAAATTGCCATTCAATAAGAGAAGAAAGGAGCCTCAGAAACCTGAAGAAACTTTGTTACGTAAGTTATAAACTATACTAATTTTTTTAACATTTTGTATTTTATTAACTATTTGAGACTAGATCGTATTTTAGACTTTACACTCTTTCCCCTATTCCCCTCTATGACCCTTTTTTTTTAAGAATTCCTTTTTTTCCCCGTTTTTCAGTAACTTTCTCTTGTTTCGAGAAACTTCTTTTTTCCCCCATTTTTCTCGTTTTTTTCGCCTAAATTTGAACTAAATTAATAAAAAGAGAAATAAGAAAATCCAACTATTTCTAAATGAAAGTTAATTCTATTTGGATTAAAAGCCTATTCTTATATTTTTAGTTACACATTTGATTATTTTTTCGAAAATTTAACTATTTTGTTGCAAATTTAGCAATTTTGATGACAATTGAAATATTTAGCTGAAAATTTCATAGTCATAATTTCAACAAGTTGGTTTAAAATTCGTCTTTTTCGGATGAAAGTTAATTTTTTTATTTAAAGTTCAATTATATTTTTTCAAATTTCTCTTTATGAATTGAAAATTCAACAATTTTGGTAGAAAAATCAATTATTTGTTTGAAAATTCATCATTTTTGTTTGAAAATTTAACAAATTTGATTGAAAATTCGTCTTTTTGGTTTAAAAATCGTACCATTTTGTTGACAATTGAACTGTTTGGAAAAAAATTTAACCTTGGGGGAAAATTCAATTACCTTGCTAAAAATTCGTCTTTTTGGGTTTTAATTTCTACTAGTTTGGTTGAAAATTCGCATTTTTGGGATAAAAATTAATTTTTTGTTTGAAAATTTAACTATTTTATATTAAATTTTTCTTTATGAATTGAAAATCCAAGTATTTTGGTAGAAAAATCAACTATTTGTTTAAAAATTCATAGTTTTTGTTTAAAAATTTAACAATTTCGGTTGAAGATTCGTATTTTTGGTTTGAAAATCATACCATTTTGTTGACAATTGAACTATTTGGTTGAAAATTGAACTGTTTGATGGAAAAGTCAACTTTGGCTAAACATTGAATCACGTTGTTGAAAATTCATCTTTTTGAGTCATAATTTTAACCATTTTGGTTTAAAATTCTCCCTTCTCGAATGAAAATTAATTTTTTGGTTGAAAATTCAACTCTTTTCTTTAAAATTTCACTTTATGAATTTAAAATCAACAATTTTGGTAGAAAAATCAACGATTTGTTTGGAAATTACCTTTTTTGTTTAAAAATCATAGTTTTTCTTTGAAAATTTAACTAATTTGATTGAAGATTTGTCTTTTTGGTTTGAAAATCCAACTATTTGGTTGACAATTTCAACTGTTTGGTTGAAAATTCAACCTTGGGGGTAAATTCAATTACGTTGCTAAAAATTCGTCTTTTTGGGTTTTAATTTCTACTAGTTTGGTTGAAAATTCGCTTTTTTCGGATGAAAATTAATTTTTTGTTTAAAAATTCAACTATTTTATTCCAAATTCCTATTTATTGATTGAAAATTCAAATATTTTTGTGAAAAAATCCACTATTTAGTTGAAGATTAACTTTTTTGTTGAATATTCATAGTTTTTGTTCGAAAATTTAACACTTTTGGTCGAAGATTCATCTTTTTGGTTTGAAAATACAACAAATTTTTTGACAATTGCACTATTTAGTTGGAAAATTACCTTTGGGTAAAAATTCGTCTTTTTGGGTTATAATTTTCACTAGTCTGGTTGAACATTCGATTTTTTCGGATGCAAATTAATTTTTCGTTCGCAAATTCAAATATTTCATTTAAAATTTCTCTTTATGGATTGATAATTTAACTATTTCGGTAAAACAATCAAATATTTAGTTGGAAATTAAATTTTTCGTTGAATATTCATAGTTTTCGTTAAAAAATTAACAATTTCAGTTGAAGATTAGTATTTTTGATTTGAAAATTCATTAATTTCATTTTAATTTTCTCTTTAGGAATTGAAAATTCGACAATTTCAGTAAAAACATCAACTATTTGGTTGAAAATTAACTTTCTTGTTGAACATTCATAATTTTCTGTTTGAAAATTTAAAAGTTTTGATTGAAGATTCGTCTTTTTGCTTTAAAAATTAAACTGTTTGGTTTGCAATTGAACTATTTAGTTGAAAAATCAACTTTGGGTAAAAATGCATCTACTTTGGTTTATAATTTTAAGTAGTTTGGTTTAAAATTCGCCTTTCTCGGATGAAAATTAATTTTTTAGTCGAAAATTCAATTTGATTCTTTAAAATTTCTCTTTATGAAATGAAAATTCAACAATTTTGTAAGAAAAATCAACTATTTGTTTGAAAATAACCTTTTTTGTTTAAAATTCATAGTTTTTGTTTGAAAATTTAACAATTTTGAATGAAGATCATAATTTTAAGAGGTTTGGTTTAAAATTCGCCTTTCCCGGATGAAAATTAATTTTTCGGTTGAAAATTCAACTATTTTGTTTAAAATTCTCTTTATGAATTCAAAATTAAACTATTTTGCTAGATAAATCAACTATTTGTTTAAGGATTAAACGCTTTTATTAAAAATTTGTCGTTTTAGGGTGAAAATTAAACTATTTCTTCTGAAAATTGAACTATTTGGTTGAAAATTAATTTCTTTGCTTAAAATTACTATTTTTATTTTAAAAATTCAACGGTTATTTTTAGATCGTCTTCTTAGGTTGAAAAATAAACTATTTTGTTTGGATATTCAAATATTTAGTGAAAAATTTACTCTTCTGTTAAAAATTCATATTATCTGGTTGAAAACTAACTGTTTAGCAATATTCTTTCTTGAAAATTCAATAATTTCGTAAAAAATTCAACTATTTTGTTGAAAATTTACTTTTTGTTAAAAGTTCAATTGCTTCATTGAAAATTCATATTTTCGTGCTGGAAATTCAATTGTTTTGTTTGACAATTCATCTTTTTGTCTTGAAAATTCAACTATTTGGTTAAAAATTAAGCTGTTTTGTAGAAAATTTATGTTTTTGGCTTGAAAATTCAAATGTTTTATTTTCGATTCGTCTTGTTAGGTTGAAAATTAAAATATTTTAGTTGAAAATTCAAATATTCAATGGAAAATTCAAATATTAAGTGGAGAATTATCTTTTCTGTTAAAAATTTATATTATTTGGTTGAAAATAAACTATTTGGTAGAAAAATTATATTTTGGGCTTAAAAATGAAACTGTTTTGGTAGAAAAAACATATTTTTCGATATAAAATTCAACCATTTTGCCAGAAAATTCAACTATTTGATGGGGAATTTTCTTATTTATTCAAAATTTATATTTTCGGGTTAACAATTCGTCTTTTTGTCTTGAAAATTCAATAATTTTGTTCAATTATCATTTTCAATATTTTATTGAAAATCTATCATTTTTGGATGAAATCCACTGCATTTTATTTTTAATTAAAATATTTTTTGTTTTCAATATCAATTATTACATTTTTCGTTAAAAATTATTCTTTTTTGGTTGAAAATTCAACTACTTGGTTAAAAATTCAACTTTTTTGTTGAAATTTCGTCTTTTCTGTTGAAAAAAGTAATCTTTTCCGTTTAGAATTTATCTTTTTGGCTAAAAATTTAGATTTACAGGCTGGAAATTCAACTGTTTTCTAGAAAATTCGTCTTTTTGGCTTGAAAATCTAACAATCTGGTTCCAAAATCAAACATTTCGTGAAAATTTTATTTAATTGATTAATAATGAATTTTTTCACAAAAGATTTATATTTCCGTATAAAAAATTGAACTGGTTTGTGAAAAAATCGTCTTCTTGGGTTAAAACTTCTTTTACTCAAAATTCAACTATTCGATTGAAATCTAAATGTTTCGTTGAGAATTGACTTTTTGGTTGAAAAATAGCTTTTTAATTAAAAATTTTTATAAAATTTTGGTTATAAATTCAATTAATTAGTGAAAAACAATTTTTTTTAAATTTATATTTTCAGGTTAAAAATGTTTTTTGTTTTTGATTTATCGGTTTTAAAATTCAACTGTTTTGTAGAAAATTCGGGTTTTTTTTTTTAATTAATTTCTTCTGGTAGAAATTTCATCTTTTATCGTTCAAAATCCAAGAGTTTGGTTTCGGTTTAAAAATTCAACTGTTTTGTAGAAAATTCGTCGTTTCGATTTAAAAAATCCACAATTTGTTATTTGATTTTTTTTTACTAAAAAATATATTAAATGTAAAATTCATTGTTGTAGTTTAATAATTATACTATCTGTTTAAAAATTTCACATTTTTGGTTTCAAGATTAACTATTTAGTTGTAAATGTAACTGTTTGGTTAAAAATCCATTTTTTGAAAATTCAAACATTTTTTTCTACTTGAAATTTTAAGAATATGGTACATAAATTAATTTTATTAAAAATAATTTATTCTCCTATTTTCTTGAAAAATCAAGTTAAATTGTTCTGATCAAATTTAATTGGATTTAGGTTTTTATGAGGTAAAGCTTATATGAGAAAATTTGTAAGGAAACTAAAATTTTTTAAATAAAATATGAAAGGAAAGAGTCTTTTAGAATGAAAAAAGTCCGATTTAAAGGACCAACGGTGAAATGACCTCAAAATCGATTTATGCCTGAATCTCTTATGTAATTTCCGTATATGGTACCTTGTCTAATTATGGAAGTTAGCACGTCAGCTTTATTGTTTGCCCGAAAGAAAAAAAATTGTTAATTGATTTTTCAGTTATTTTAAACCAGTTATTCAATTTTAATATTTATTTTGTAAGTATTTATTTATATTCACATTAAGATTATATTTTCAGTTACAAATTTTATATTAAAATAAAAATATGTTTTGGTTGAAACATCTACCACTACAATGTTTATTGAAAATAATTCACCTTTTTTGGTAAAAAATCCCACTACTTGGTTGAAATTTTAATCACTTCGTTTCTTGTGATTTAATAATTTCTATTTAAAAAAAACGATTTAAAAGTTAATTTCCTAAACTGAGAATTGAACTATAATGTTAAAATATTTTATTAAAAACTCATTTTTGTGGGTTTTAAATCAATTTTGTTGACTAAAAATGTAACTTTTCCATTTTTTGTTGAAAATTTGTCTTTTTTATTTTAAAATTCATCTTTTTCGATGGAAAATTCCACTTCTGTGTTGAAATTTCAATTACTTCGTTAGAAATTCTTTTTTTCGTAACAGGTTGAACTTTTTAGTTTTAAATTCAACTATTTGTTAGAAAATTCGTTGAAATAACTGCCATTATATTATTAGTTCAGAATTAATATTTGAGTACAAATTAATTTTTTTTTAAATATTTAGTAGTTAAAGATTTATTTTATTATTTTTAATGATATTTTTAACAGAAAGTTTAACCGTTAGAATTGAAGATTTATCATTTTAGTTAAAGATTGATCTCTTTTGTTGAAATACATTTTTTGCAGGTTTTAAATCAATTTTGTTGACTGAAAATGTACCTTTTCCATTTTTGGATGAAAATTTGAGTCTTTTAGTTGAAAACTCATTTTTTTGGTTGGAAAATTCAACTTCTGTGTTAAAAGTTGAATTACTTTGTTAACATTTTTTTATTTGTTTGTTAAAGATTTATAATTTCAGTTAAAAATTCAACTATTGGTTAGAAAATTCGACGATTTGTTTGAAAATAATATTTTTTGTTGAAAATGTATTTTTGATTTGAAAATTAAACTATTTATTTGAAAAATTATACTATTCAAGAAGAATTTTTAAAATTTTATATTTATATTATAATATAATTTTTTTTAAATCTCAATATTCTAAATTCATTACAATTTTACTGAATTATCTTAATTTTTTGGCCATTATTTGCATTCTTCTGAATTCTTTTTAATTTTTTAATTCACTTGAATTTTTAGAACTCTCAGAATTTCTTCCAATCTACCTAAATTCTTTCAAACAGCCTCAAATTATTATATTACAAATTTTTTAAGTTACTTAAATTCTTCTTATTTACTTGAATTTGTTGAAACCTTAGAATTTCTTTCAGAATATTCCATTTCATTTTTACTGAGTTCAATTAAATTCTTGTTTATTTCTTAAATACTTCTGAATTTTTTAATTCACTTTAATTCTCCTAATTCACTTTAATTTATTCGAATTCACTTAAATTCTTTAGAATTTCCCTAAATTCCTATATTTTGAATTCATTTAAGCTCTACTGAATCCATTGAGAATCTTGTTGATTATTTGAATTTTTTTTTTAAATTTATTTCAATTCTTACTAATTTAATTGAATTCTTTAGAATTTCCCTAATTTCTTATATTTTGAATCCATTTACATTCTATGAATACAATGGGAATTTTCTTAATTATTTGCATTTGTTTAGTTAATTAAAATTTTTTTCAACTCTTAAAATTTCTTCGAATATAGTTAAATTCTTGTATTCTAAATTCATTAATATTTCCTTGGATTCAATCAAATTCTTGGCAATTCTTTGGACAATTCTGAATACTTTTAAACAATTTCGTTAAAAAGTCATCCTTTTTGGATTAAAAATTGAGGATTCAACTATTTTGTTAGAAAATCATATTTCTGGTTGAGTTCTACCACTTTGTATTTAAAATAGAAAATATTTTTTGGTTGAAACATCTACAATTACAATATTTATTGAAAATAATTTAACTTTTTTGGTAAAAAATGCTACTACTTGGTTGAAATTTTAATCACTTTGTTTTTTATGATTTAAAAAGTTCTATTAAAAAAAATTTTTTAACTTAATTTTATAAACTGAGAATTAAACTATAATGTTAAAATATTTGATTAAAAACTCATTTTTTAAAGGTTTTAATTAAATTTTGTGGACTGAAAATGTAACTTTTCCATTTTTCGTTGAAAATTTTTTCTTAAAAAGTTATATTTTTGGTTGAATATTAAACTATTTAGTAGAAGATTTTTTTTATTTAAAATAAAATATTGTTTAGGGTTGAAATATCTGCCATTACATTATTCGTTCAGAATTCATTTTTTGGTTAATATATATATTTTTTCTAAGATTGAGTAATTAAAGATTTATTATATTAGTTTCAATGATTTTTTTAACTGAGAGTTTAACCGTTAGAGTTGAAGATGTATCATTTTATTTAAAGATGCGTCTCTTTGATTCAAAAGCATTTTTGGAGGTTTTGAATAAATTTTGTTGACTGAAAATGTAACTTTTTCATTTTTGGAAATGTTTTTGGAAAAGCGTCTTTGAGTTGAAAATTCATCTTTTTGGTAGGAAAATTCAACTTCTTTGTTAAAAGTTGAATTACTTTGTTAAAAATTCTTTTTCTTTTTTGGTTAAAGATTTATAATTTCAGTTAAAAATTCAACTATTGGTTAGAAAATTCGACGATTTAATTGAAAATGATCTTTTTTGTTGAAAATTTACATTTTTATTTGAAAATTAAACTATTTATTTGAAAAATTATACTATTCTGTTAAAAATTATATTTCGTTGTTGTTAAATATGAATTTTATGCGTGAAAATGTAGTTATTTGATTTTTGGATGAAAATTGATCTTTTTTTAGTAGAAAATACGTGTTTTTTTATTGTAAATAAGTCTTTTTTGTTTGAAAATTCAAGTTCTGGGTCGCAAGCTAAACTACGTTGTTAAACATTTCTGTTTTTAAATATTTATCATTTTAGTTGAAAATCAGCGTCTTTCTTGAAAATTAACTTTTTAATTGAAAATTTATATTTTTGAGTTGAAAATTTAACTGTTGACGACTTTGTTGCAAATTAATTTTTTGGGTTGCAGATTTGTAATTTTCGTTGAAACATTATCTCTTTGGTAAAATAATAATTTTTTCAAACTGAGAATTTAAATATTACAGATGAATAATTATCATTTTAGTTAAAGATTAATTTTTTTTAAAGTTAAACTATTTTGTTAAAAATTCCCTTTTCTTTGGTTACAGATTAATTTTTTTGGTTAAAATTTTTACTTTTTGTTAGAAAATTCAGGGATCTAGTTGAAAATTAAGTTTTTGTTGAAAATTCTTATTTTTATTGGAAAATTAAACTATTTATTTGAAAAATTGTACTATTTTGTCGAAAATTCATTATTTTACGGTTTTATATCAATTTTATTGACTGAAAATTAATGAATTAATTGTTGTTGAAAATTAATCTTTTTGGTTGGAAAATTCAACTTCTATGTTAAAAGTTGAATTACTTCCTTCAAAATTATTTTTCTTTTAGTTAAAGATTGAACATTTTGGTTGAAAATTCAACTATTTGTTAGAAAATTTGACGATTTGGTTCAAAAATTCACTTTTTTGAAAATCTATTTATTTTTTTAAATTGAACTATTTATTCGAAAAATTATACCTTTCGGTTAAAAATTCGATTTTTTGTTAAAAATTATTTTTTGTCTGAAAGTTTACCTTTTCGATAATTTTTAGTTAAAAAGTGATATTTTTTGTTGAAAATACGTCTTTTCTGGTAAAAAATCAATTATATTTTGGTTTGAAAATTCAACTTCTGGTGAGAAGCTCAACTATTTTGTTAAACATTCTTCTTTTGTTTGTTTAAAGTTTTATCTTTTTAATAGAAAATTTAACTTTTTGGTAGGAAATTAAAATGATTTGGTTAAAAACTAACTTTTTTATTGACATTTAACAAATTTTTAGGTTCAAAATCCAACTGTTTTGCACAAAATTAATCTTTTTGTTTGAATATTTGTATTTTTGCTTAAAAGTTGATCTACTTTGTTAAAATTTTATTTTTTCGTTATCAGATTAAAAATTTTTATTAAGGCTTTGTTTCTTTGGTTGACAATTCCTCTTTTTGGTTTAAAAACTTCTTTCTTTGTACGTTGAAAATTCAATTATTTGGCTGAAATTCAACTTTTTTTGTATTGAAAATTTAATTATTTTGTTGAAAATTCAACTCCCTAGTAGAAATTTAATTTTCCTGTCAAAAATTTGTCTTTTTCTTGAAATATTAATCAGTATACCTTTTTCGATAAGACTTCATCTTTTTGTTGATAATACAAATGGATTTAAAAAGTTCTTGTTTTTGATTTAAAAAATTTAACTATCTAGTTGAAAAAGAAACTGTTTTTAGTTGATGTTTATCTATTTTTTAACTCGACATTTTTTAAAAAATTGAATTATTTTGTTAAATTTTAATTATTTTGTTAAAAATTCAAGTATTTAGTTAAAAAGTCATTTTTTTTGTCGAAAATGCAACTTTTTTGTTGAAAATTGGTCTTTTACGGTGTTGTGTATTGATCCTAAAGTTACCTCGGAAATTTGAATGTAAATACGATAGCTTTCGTGTTTTGTATGAACCCTCGTGCAGCAATAATTACCGTTCTGGGTAAATATTTACCAGAAAACTTTCCACCCGACCTATATTAACATTAAAAGCAATTATTATTTACTATGTAATTTTTTTTTAATTATTATAAATTATTGGGTAATTTGAGTTACATCAATAATTTAGTGGAAACAAATTTCAGATGTAGCTTTCGGCCTCAAAGATTTAAAAATTCAGGAAATAATTTTATGAACAATAAAAAGGTTAACAATTTTTTTTTTTAAATAAAGCCCCCCCCCCTTGATTCACTAAAAGTCACCCCTAAGCTGCTAAAACTCAATTTTTAGGTATGTATTTTCTAAATTTTATGAAAGGTAAAACAAAAGTTTAAGGGCAAATTATTTAAAAAAATAATTATACAAATATGGACGATATGATACCCTTAACTTAAATATTTTTTAGTTGAAGATTATTAAGGGTTGACTTTCAGTGAATTTGATGGTGAATTTATTTACAAAATAAATTTTTTTAGCTTAAGATACTCTCTCAGATACCTCTAAAAATTCTGTTTATAATCTCAAACAATGAGGAATTTTGTTTGTTATTTTAATTATAATAAAAAAATTGTTTATTATATATGTTGTTAAGAGATACTATTTATGGACATAGCTGATAAGCATAATAGAAATGTTAAATTTATGTGGCTAAAAGAGGCCATGGTCACGATCGATCGATTTGCGTGCATCGGCTGATAATATGACGCTTTTTCATATAAAAATATGTAATATTTTGTAATATTAAATTCAAATAAAATTCTTTTATTTAAAAAAGAATTGCCTCGATAAATAAAATAAATTTTCTGAATTATTTAAAAATCGATTCTCGCAGTAATTCTTTGGATTGAATGTAATTAAAAATTTAAATTAATTTATATCTAATTTAATTTAATTTTAATTTTGGATTTAATTCCGAATTTTTTTTTAATTTGGAAATTTATTTAAATTCTTCTAATTCGCTTGCATTTTTAGCAATATTAGAATTTCTTTAAATCCACTTGAATTCCTTCGAATTCCCTTAAATTCTTATATTCCAAATTCATTACAGTTACACTGAGTTCAATTCAATTCTCATTGATTCTTCATTCATTCATTCGAATTTCTGCATTGACTTCACTTTTTTTTAATTCACTGGAATTTTTTGAACCCTTAAAATTTCTTCGAATCTGCTGAAAATCTTTAGAATTTCCTCAAATTCTTATATTCTAAATTCCTTTCAATTCCAATCAATTTAATAAAATTCTTATTAATTCTTTTGATTCTTGTGAATTGTTTTTAATTATTTAATTCACATCAATTCTTCTACTTCACTAAAAATTTTTGAACTCTTTTCAATTCTTTATGATTAAATTTCTTAAATTTATTTTCTTTAATTTATATAAGTTCATCTGATTCTTCGGAATTCTTTTGAATTATTTAATTCATAATAATTCTTTTAAATCACTTGAATTTTTTTAACTCTTATAATTTCTTCGAATCCACAGGAATTCTTTAGAATTTTCTTAAATTTTCACATTCTAAGTTTATTAAATTTTTTATTTATTTCACTGAATTTAAATACAATTTTGTTAAATTCTTTGGATTGTTCTGAAATTTGTAATTCACATTAATTATTCTAATTCACTGGAATTTTTTGAGCTCTTAAAATTTCTTCGAATTCGCTTGAATTCTATAGAATTTTCTTAATTTCTTATTTTCTAAATTAATTTCAATTCGAGTGAATTAAATTAAATTTTTATTGATTGTTTGGATTGCTCTAATTTTTTTTTAGAAATTCAAACTTACATTAGTTCTTATAATTCATTTGAATTATTCCTTCTCTTAGAACTTATTTGAAACCACTTGAATTCTTCAGAATTTCCTTAAATTATTATATTAAAAATTCATTTCAATTCCACGAAATTCAACTAAATTTTTCATAATTCTTGAAGTTTTCTCAATTTTGTAATGCACTTTAATTTTTCTAATTCACTCTAATTCTTTCGAATTTCCTAAAATTCCTATATCCTAATTTTACTTCAGTAATACATTTATTTTAATTCTGTCAAATAAAATGAAACTTTTGTTAATTTTTTGAATTCTTGTGATATTTTTTTAATTTGCTTAAATTTGTCTAATTCACTCGATTTTTTCTTAACTTATAGAATTTCTTTCAACCTACATGAATTTTGAAGAACTCCCTTAAATTTTAATATTCTAAATTCATTGCAATTTCACTGAATTACATTAATTTCTTGGCCATTATTTGGATTCTTCTGAATTCTTTTTAATTTTGTAATTCACTTCAATTCTTCTTATTCGCTTTAATTTTTAGAACTTTTAGAATTTCTTCCAGTTTACTTGAATTCTTTGAAACAGCCTCAAATGATTATATTTAAAAAAATTTTAAGTCACTTCAATTCTTCTTATTTACTTGAATTTTTTGAAACCTTAGAATTTCTTTTAGAATATTCCATTTCATTTTTACTGAGTTCAATTAAATTCTTGTTTATTCCTTAAATTCTTCTGAATTTTTTAATTCACTTTAATTCTCCTAATTCACTTGAATTTATTCAAATTCCCTTAAATTCTTTAGAATTTCCCTTAATTCCTATATTTTGAATTCATTTAAATTCTACAGAATCCATTGAGAATCTTGTTAATTATTTTAATTTTTTTTAATATACTTCAATTCCTCTTAATTTAATTAAATTCATGTTCATTCTTTGGATTCTTCTGATTTTTTTTGTGTATTCTTGAATTCACTTTAATTCTTCTAATTCATTTGAATTCCTTAGGATTTCCCTAATTTTTTATATTTTAAATTTATTTACATTCTACTGAAACATTGCGAATTATGTTAATTATTTGCATTCGTTTAGTTAATTTCAATTTTTTTCAACTCTTAAAATTTCTTCGAATATAGTTAAATTCTTTCGAATGCTCTTAAATTCTTATTTTCTAAATTCATTACTATTTCACTGAATTAAATTAAATTCTTGGCAATTCTTTGAACACTTCTGAATACTTTTAAATTTGTGAATTCACTTGAATTCCACTAATTAACGTATAGTTTTTTAAATTCATAACATTTTTTCATAGACTGCCTATTTTTCGAGATATTTGAAAGTTTCAAGTTAAAAAAATCACCCTGTATATACAGGGTGATTTTGTAATATATATATATATGATATAATTTTTTTAATTTTTAATTCACTTCAATGCTTCTTATTTACTTGAATTTGTTTGTACTCATAGAATTTCTTTAAATCAATTGAATTCCTGAAAATACCCTGAAATTTTTACGACTTCTAAATTTATTTAAATAATACATTAATTTGATTTCGACTGAATTAAGTAAATTGTGGTGCATTCTTAGGATTCTTCCGAATTCTTTTGAATTTTTTCATTCACTTTAATTCTTCTAAATCACTTGAATTTTGTTGAATCCAATTGAATTCTTTCGAATTTCCTTAAATTCTTATATTTTAAATTCACGACTATTTCATTGAATTAAATTGCATTTTTGGAAATTCTTTGTATAAATATCAATGCTAAATTCATTTTAACTGCACTGAATTTAATTAAATTCTTATTATTTCTATTGATTCTTCTGATTAAAAAAAATAATAATAATTCACTTCAATACCTCTGATTATATTGAGTTTTTTAACTCTTACAAGTTTCTCAAATACACTGGAATTCCATTAAATTCTTATATTCTAAATTTATTTTAGGAATAAATTAATTTCAACTCTACTGAATGCCATTAAATTATTGTTAATTCTTTGGATCCTTCTACTTTTTTTCATTTATTTCAATCACTCTGAATATAATAAAATTCTTGTTTAATTCTTTGGATTATTTAATTTTTTAATTCACCTCAATTCTTCGATTTAACATGAATTCATTTAACTCTTTAAATTTCTTCAAATCCACTTGAATTCTTTAGAATTACCTACAATTTTTATATTCTAAATTCATTTTAAAAATAAATTCATTAAAATTCTACGGAAATCCATTAAATTCTTGTTAATTCTTTGGATTTTTCTCCATTTTTTCGTTCGTTTCAATTCTTCTTATTCACATAAATTTTTTGAACTCTTAGAATTTCTTTGAATCAGTTTGAATTCTTGAAAATTCTCTTTAATCTTTATTTTTTCTTAATTTATTTAAATAATAAATTCCACTGAATTAAATTTAATTTTGGTACCTTTGGATTCTTCTGAATTCTTTTTAATTTTTTAATAGACTAAGGTAAACTTATATATTATTATTATTTTATTATTTATTCTCTTTGGAGATCGTTCATCTTTGGATGAATCGCCCTGAATTAACTTTTTGTTAAAAATTCATATATTTTTTTGTTTAAAATCCAATTTTTTTATTCGTCTTGTTGGATTGAAAATTAAAATATTTGGTTGAAAATTCAACAGTTATTTTTATTTTTATTTAAAACTGTTTTTTTCTTAATTCACCTTTTTGGATGAAAAAATAATCTATTGTTGTTGATAATTCAAATATTTACTTGAAAATTCAACAGTTTTTAAAAAATTTGTCTTCTTGGGTTAAAAATGAACTTAATGTAAAAATTCATATTTTTGTTTTAAAAATCCAACTGTTTTTTTGTTCATCTTTTTGGGTTGAAAATTAAACTATTAAGTTAAAAATTTAACAGTTTTTTTAAAATCTTATAGTATAAATTCATATTGATTATAAATTAATTTCAATAGTAAATTAATTTCAATTCCGCTCAATTAAATTAAATTCTTGTTTAATTAATTGGATTTTGTTGATTTCTTTTTAATTTTTTCATTCAATTAAATTCTTCTTATTCACTTAAATTTTTTTGAACTCTTAGAATTTTTTTGAATCAGTTTGAATTCTTGAAAATTCTCTCAATTTTTTTTCTAAATTTATTTAAATAATAAATTCTTTTGAATTCCACTGAATTGAATTAAATTTTTATTCATTTGGATTCTTCTGAATTCTTTTTTATTTTTTAATGCACTAAAATAAACTTATATATTATTATTATTTTTAATTCATTTTTTTGAGATGAAAAATAAACTGCTGTTCTTTAAAATTCAACTATTTGCTTGAAAATTCAACACGTTTAACAAAATTTGTCTTGTTGGGTTAAAAATTAAATTTTTGTTGAAAGTTCATATTTTTGAGTTGAAAATCCAATTTTTTTTAATTCGTCTTTTTGGGTAGAAAATTAAACTATTTGATTAAAAATTTAATAGTTTTTTAAAATTCTTGTTTTATAAATTCATCCCAATAGAAAATTCAATTCAATTCCGCCTATTTGAATTAAATTCTTGTTTAATTTATTGGATTCTGGTGATATATTTTTTATTGTTTCATTCACTTAAATTCTTCTTATTCGCTTAAATTTTTTGATTTCTTAGAATTTCTTTAGATCAGTTTTAATTCTTGAAAATTCTTTTAAATTTTTATGTTTTCTAAATTTATTTAAATAGTAAATTCCTTTGAATTCCACTGAATTGAATTAAATTTTGTTCCATTTGGATTCTTCTTAATTCTTTTTAATTTTTTAATGCACTAAGGTAAACTTAAATATTATTATTATTATTGTATTATTTATTCTTTTTGGGGATCGTTCATTTTTGGAAAAATCAGCTTGAATGAACTTTTTGTTAAAAATTCATATTTTTGTGTAGAAAATTCAATTTTTTTTAATTTGACTTTTGGGTTGAAAATTAAGCCAATTGGTTAAAAATTCATCAGTTTTTTTTTATTTGTCTTTACAACTGTTTTTTTTTTTTTTGCTAAATTCGTTTTTTTTAGTTAAAAAATAAACTGTTATTGTTTAGAATTCAACTGTATGCTTGCAAATTTAAAAAAGTTAAAAAAATTGGTCTTCTTGGGATAAAAATTCATATTTTTGTGTTAATAATTCAACTGTTTTTTTATTCTTCTTTTTGGGTCGAAAATTACACTATTTGGTTAAAAATTTAACAGTTTTTAAACATTTTTATAGTATAAATTCATATTAATTATAAATTCATTACAATAGAAAATTAATTTCAATTCCGCTCAGTTCAATTAAATTCTTGTATAATTCATTGGATTCTCGTGATATCTTTTTAATTTTTTAATTCACTTAAATTATTCTTAATCACTTACATTTTTTGAACTCTTAGAATTTCTTTGAATTCTTGAAAATGCTCTTAAATTTTTATTTTTTCTAAATTTATTTAAATAATAAATTCCTTTGAATTCCACTGA
>NC_046665.1:118095988-118113509 GCF_010883055.1 Belonocnema kinseyi | reverse complement strand
ACTATTTGGTTAAAAATTTAACAGTTTTTTTTAAATTCTTATAGTATAAATTCATACTAATTATAAATTCATTTCAATAGAAAATTAATTTCAATTCCGCTCAATTAAATTAAATTCTTGTTTAATTCATTGGATTCTGTTGATTTCTTTTTAATTTTTTCATTCACTTAAATTTTTTGAACCCTTAGATTTTTTTTGAATCAGTTTGAATTCTTGAAAATTCTTTTAAATTTTTTTGTTTTCTAAATTTATTTAAATGATAAATTCCTTTGAATTCCACTGAATTAAATTAAATCTTGGTTCATTTTGATTCTTCTGAATTATTATTATTATTATTATTATTATTATTGTTGTATTATTTATTCTCGTTGCAGATCATTCGTCTTTGGCAAAATCGTCCTTAAGTCCAGTTGAATTGGCCGAAATAACTTTTAAACAACATCTTGTAAAATTGGTTCCATGTAAACAATGTGGAAGAACATTTAATCCAGACAGAGTCGCTGTTCATGAACGAAGCTGTAAAGGAACTCGATGAAGAATTTTTTTAATTTAATTTTTTTTGTTATTCTCTTCAGTAATTTGAAAATATTGAATTGAGTGAACGAAAGAGTTGAGTTTATATTTTAAGAAACTGCAAGTGTCTTCTGTCTGCCTTCTAATTTTTATTTACAAGTAACCATCAGTGCCTATAATCATTAGAGTATGTAAAAAAATCATTTTTAAATTTTTGAAATATTAGCCATTTTATTAAAAAACAAAATTTAACAACATGCATTTATAAAAAAAATGTTGCTTTTCTTAGCAGGGTAACTCTTATTTATATTTGCAACTTACTTGAAATACAACCAAAGCACACAACGAAATGGAATAATTTGTTTAATAATGAATTTTGTTGACAAATAAAAATTTCATAAATAAATAAACCATTTTCATACTTTTTTTACGAAAAAAATAATTAGTTTTAAAAATTTTTAACTTAAATTGTTTATAACAAAGATGAATTTTAGAGCATAACAAAATGTTCTATTTGTTAACTTGAATTATTTATAACAAAGCTTCATGTTAGATAATAAATGTTTTGTGAATTTTCGTACGTCTGTGAACCTATTTGCTAGATATAAAAGCGAGTAATTTTTTCCAATAAAGAATAGATGAAAATGCGCTATTTGTTGATCTAATTTATTTATAAAAAAGTTAAATGTTAGGTGTTTAAAGTTTTCTAGAATTTAATAACTTTAAAAAGCTAAATAGGTACATATTAAATGGCAAGTACATTTTTTCTTGAAAAAAGTATTAAAATTGTATAAAATTGTACAATAAATCAATTATTTACCTTTTGCGTATATTCAGGTTGTAATTTAAGTTAATTACACACATATTAAAAGGCTAAGACTTGAGAAACAAATTTTTTTTTAAATGCACTTTTTCTGTTAAATTGTTTTTTAAAAAATAGGCTAATTTATTTAGCTTTGTGAATTGATAACAATTAAATCTAGTATAAGAGAAGAAATGGCAGAAAAATGTTTGAAATTATGTAATTTATTGAATAAGGTTTTGTGTAATTTAGCTGTAACTTTTTTATTGAACAGATAATATAAAATACATTTTTTTACAAACAATACACATTTGTGTCTTTTTTTTAAGTTGTATCAGTCCGTACATAATAATTTTAATTTAAAAAATGATTTTAAAAAGTTTTGGATTTTTCTTTTAATGGTCAAAATGTGTACCTTTTGAATCTTTTTTTAATTTCTGGATAATGACCCTACCCCCAATCTGAATTTTAAAAAGTGAGAGGGGGGGATTACATGTTTTTAAATTTTTGTAAATTGAAGTTAAGTTTTTAGTTGTTTTTTTTTTTCATAAATTTCGTTTGAGAATTCAACGATTTGGGTTAAAAATTCAACTTGAAAATGTATATTTTTAACCGTTCTTTTTTTAATTTGACTTTTTGGGTAGAAAATTAAACAGTTTTTTTTACAAATTCGACTTTTGGGGTTTGTTAAAAAATTCAACTGTCTTTTCGTCAATTTGTCTTTTTGGGTTGAAAATTAAACTGTTTGTTTCAAAATTCAAAAGTTTTTTTCTTAATTCGTCTTTTTAAGTGGAAAAATAAACTATTGTTGTTGAAAATTCAAATATTTACTTGAAAATTCAACAATTTTTTAGAAATTTGTCTTGTTGGATTAAAAGTGAACTTATTGTAAAAATTCATACTATTGTCTTAAAAATTCAACTATTTTTGTGTAAAAATTCAACTGTTTTTTATTCATCTTTTCGGGTTGAAAATTAAACTATTTGGTTACAAATTTAACAGTTTTTTTAAATTTGTCTTTTCAACTGTTTTTTCTTAATTCATCTTTTTGAGTTGAAAAATAAACTATTGTTGTTAAAACTTCAACTATTTACTTGAAAATTTAACACTTTTTCAACAATTTTTTTAAATTTGTCTTTTTAGGTCGAAAAATAAACTATTAGGTTGAAAATTAAACTATTTGTTTGAAAATTCATCAGTTTTTTTTTTAATTTGTCTTTACAACTGGCTTTTTTTTCTTTAATCCTTTTTTTGTTTAGTTGAAAAATAAAATGTTGTTGTTTAGAATTCAACTATTTGCTTGAAAATTTAACATTTAAAAAAAATGTGCCTTCTTGGCTTAAAACTGCAAATTTTGGTATAAATCCATATTTTTGTGTTAAAAATTCAATTTTTGTTTATTCGTCTTTTTGAATTGAAAATTAAACTATTCAATCGAAAATTCATCAGTTTTTTATGTTTGTTTTTAAAACTGTTTTTTTCTTAATTCGTCTTTTTGAGTGGAAAAATAAACTATTTTTGTTGAAAATTCAACAGTTTTTTAAAAGTTTGTCTTCCTGGGTTAAAAATTAACTTATTGTAAAAATTCAACTGTTTTTGTGTTAAAAATTCATTTTTTTATTCATCTTTTTGGGTTGAAAATTAAACTATTTAGTTTCAAATTTAACCGTTTTTTTAAATTTGTCTTTTCAACTGTTTTTTCTTAATTTGCCTTTTTGAGTTAAAAAATAAACTATTGCTGTTAAAACTTCAACTATTTTCTTGAAAATTCAACACTTTTTAAAAAATTTGTCTTCTTTGGATTAAAAATGAACTTTTTGTTAAAAATTCATATTTTTGCGTTGAAAATTCAATTTTTTTTAATTTGTCTTTTATGTCGAAAAATAAACTATTTGTTTAAAAATTAAACTATTCAGTCGAAAATTCATCAGTTTTTTTTTAATTTGTCTTTGAAACTGTTTTTTCTTAATTCGTCTTTTTTAGTGGAAAATTAAACTATTTTTGTTGATAATTCAAATATTCATTTGAAAATTCAACAGTTTTTTAAATTTGTTTTTTCAACTGTTTTTTCTTAATTTGCATTTTTAGTTAAAAAATAAACTGTTGTTTAAAATTCAACTATTTGCTTGAAAATTCAACAATTTTAAAAAAAATTGTCTTCTTTGGGTTAAAAATGAACCTTTTGTTAAAAATTCATATTTTTCTGTTAAAATTCAATTTTTTTTAATTTGTCTATTTGGGTTTAAAATTAAACTGTTTGGTTTAAAATTTATCAGTTTTTTCTTAATTTGTCTTTTTAAGTGGAAAAATAAACTATTGTTGTTGAAAACTCAAACATTTACTAGAAAATTCATCAGTTTTTTAAAAATTTGTCTTCTTGGGTTAAAAGTGAACTTATTGTAATAATTCATATTTTTGTATTAAAAATTCAACTGTTTTTGTGTTAAAAATTCATCGGTTTTTTATTTATCGTTTTCGGTTGAAAATTAAACGATTTGATTAATAATTTAACAGTTTTTTAAAATTTGTCTTTTTAACTGTTTTTCCTTAATTCGCCTTTTTGAGTTAAAAAATAAACTATTGTTGTTAAAACTCAACTATTTTCTTGAAAATTTAACACTTTTTAAAACATTTGTCTTCTTTGGGTTAAAAATGAACTTTTTGTTAAAAATTCATATTTTTTTAATTGAAAATCCAATTTTTTTAAATTCGTCTTCTTGGATGAAAACTAAACTATTTGGTTGAAAATTCATCAGTTTTTTTACATTCTCATCCTAATAAGAAGGTATTGGTTTTATGTAAAATTTCACTTTATCGTTTTTTTTTATTTTAATTTTAATATTAATTCACAACAAAAAAACTTCTTTTTCTACAAAGCAGTACAGTTTTCTACCAAATCTTTTAGTTTTCAATCCAAAAAATATATATTGTTTATAAAACAGTTCAATTTTCAATTAAAAAATATTAATTCCCAATAAAAAAATTGCATTTTGAAAAAGAAAAGCTATTTAAAAAAAATTGGTTCACTCTTTTACCAAATGGTGTAGTTTTTAAGCTAAGAAGACAATAAAAAAAACAGCGGAATTTTAAATCCCAAAAATGTAAATTTTGAACCAAAAAATTAATTTTCAAGTCAATAATTGAAATTTCAACAAAAACGTAAACTTTTCAGCGAAATGTAGTTAAATTTTCAAGCTAAAAGACCAATTTTCAACAAAATAGTTAAATTTTCAAAATAAAAGTGAATTTTTTACAAGACAATTAATCTTTAAACCTTAAAATATGAATTTTCAATTCAAAAAGTTATGATTCAATTAAATAGTTGAATTTCCTAACAAAATAATAGCATTTTTAACACAAAAAGACGAATTTTCTACAAAACAGCTGCATTTTCAACAAAAAAGTATAGTTAAAACTTAATTCCTTTATTAAAAATTCAACAGTTTTTTTTTTAATTTGTCATCATGGGTTAAAAATAATTTTTTTGTAAAAATTCATATTTTTGTGTTAAAAATAAAATTTTTTTTTAATTCATCTTTTTTGGATGAAAATTGAGAATGTACATTACGTACAGTCAAGCTCAAAAGTTGCTTATCTTTAAAATAATTACAAAATCAACAAAAAAAGATCTATTATTAATTTCTGTAAATCTTTATGGAGGCTTCTAAACACACTTCAGAAAAAATAATGCAGGCTAAAATTGTTTATTTAACATTAGCTATTTAAAGATTTAGTTTCTATTTTCTCTTTAGGGAAAAGTTACCATTTTAATTTAATCCTAATGATCAATGCCTCATTTTATTCATTGAAGCATTCTCTACAATCCTATTTGGGTGGTGTTAATTAAAATTTAAACTAAGATTGTTTATAACAATAATAGCTGTATGATTTCTCAAATAATTTTTTAAAACGAAATCAACCCAAATAGAAATTTAGAGAATCCTTCGAAAAATAAAATGAGATTTTGATCATTGGGATTAAATATAAATTGTAAATTTTCCCTAAAGAGAAAGAAAAAACTAAAACTCTGTTAAATAAAGAATTTTAACCTAAATTATTTTTTCTGAAGTGTGTCTAGAATCCTCCATCAAAATTTAAAGAAATAAATAATAGATATTTTTTGTCGAATTTATAAATCAATTTAAAGATAGGCAACTTTTGAGACTGATTGTACGAAATGTACATCCTTAAACCATTTGGTGGAAAATTTAACAGTTTTTTTTAATTGTCTTTTCAACTGGTTTTTTTTAATTCGTTTTTTCGAGTTGAAAAATAAATTATTGTTATAAAAAATTCAACAGTTTAAAAAAATGTGTTTTCTTGGGTTAAACATGAATTTTTTGTTAAAAATTCATATTTTGCCTTCAAAATTCAATTGTTTTTTTTTAATTCGTCTTTTTGAGTTAAAAATGCAACTGTTTTGGTTGAAAATTCAACTGTTTGGTTCAAAATTCAACTGTTTTTTTTTTAAATATATTTTACAACTGTTTTTGTTTGAAATCGTCATTTTTTGTTAAAAATGAAACTATTGTTGTTGAAAAATCTACTATTTTCTTGAAAATTCATATTTTCGGGTGGAAAATTTCATTTTTTTTTGTAAATATGAATTTTCCAAAAATAAGGTATTTTACAAAGAAAAACTTTTTGCTACCAAATCTTTTAGTTTTCAATCCAAAACAGTTATATTTTCCACAAAACAGTTGAATTTTCAATTAAAAAATATGAATGTCCGATAAAAAAATTTAATTTTCAACAAAAAATTGGTTAACACATCCACCAAATTGTGTAATTTTTAAACCAAACAGATGAATGAAAAACACTTGAATTTTTAAACCCAAAAATATGAATTTTGATCCAAAAAATTAATTTGCAAGTCAATAGTTCAAATTTCACAAAAACGTCAACTTTTAACCGAAATGTAGTTAAATTTTCAACCCAAAAAGACAAATTTCCTAAGAAAAGAGACAAATTTTTCAACAATAAAAAAAAGGAAATTTCTGCAAATCAGGTGTTACCAAAAAAGATAGATAGACAGGCAGTTGAATATTGTACAAAAATAATAGAATTTGTAACCCAAAAAGACAAATTTTCAACAAAATAGTTAAATTTTGAAAAAAGAAATGAATCTTTTACAAGACAATTGAATTTTCAACCCGAAAATATCATTTAATTTAAACAGTTATAAATAAACTAAATAGTTGAATTTTCTATAAAAATTAGCATTTTCAATCGCAAAAAACAAATTTTCCACAAAACAGCTGAATTTTCAACAAAAATTTTGATTTTCAACTCTTTAAAGTTTAAACAATTGCTATTTTTATGATGTAGTATAATTTTAGTTTTAAACTAAAACATGGCAAGTTATAGTGTAGATAGAAATAATTCCTTTATTGAAAATTCAACTCTTTTTTTAAACATTCATTTTTATTGAATGTTAAAAATGCATATTTTTGGTATACAATTCAAATGTTTCGTTCACAATTTGTCTTTTTTGTGTTGAAAATTCTATTATTTTGGAATAAAATTTAACTGTTTGGTTGAAAATGCACTTTTTTGTTGGAAATTTATAGATTTCTTGGGGAAATTTAACAATTTTCATTTAACTATTTTAGTTAGAAATTAAACTATTTTAGTAGAACATTCAACTATTTGGATTTTAAAAATTAAATTATTTCGATGAAAATTTGTCTTTTTAGGTGGAAAGCTAAACTATTTGGATAAAAAATAATTTTTGTTATTGAAATTTGATATTTTTGTTTTAAAAATCTAACGTTTTTCTTTCAATTTGTCTTTTTGTATTGAAAATTCAGTTGTTTTGGCTTAAAATTGAACTATTTCGTTTAGAATTCAACTGTTTTGTAGAAAATTAGTTTATTTGGGTTGAAAAATTATGGTGGATAAATGGTCGAACATTAAGTTCCTAATTAAAATTTGATATTTTCGAATTGAAAACACAATTCCTTCGTAGGAAATTCATATTTTTGGCTTACACATTTTATAAATCGGGTAGAAAATTAAACTATTTGGTTGAACTTAAACTTTTTTGTTGAAAATTTTGTATTTTCGGGTTGAAAATGGAACTGTTTTTTATTCGTCTTTTTCCATTTAAAAAATTAAACTGTTTTGGTTGAAAATTCAAATACTTACTTGGAGGAAAATTGACTTCTTTCTTAAAAATTAATGTTTGATTGGGTCGGAAATTCAACCGTTTTGTGTAAAAAATTCAACAATTTCGTAGCAAATTCTACTATTTTGTTAAAAATGAGATTTTTTGTTAAAAATTCAATTATAATAATAAAAAGAAGGTTGGTTATAATGAATCATCGTGGAAGCATTAAATCTATTATTACAAATTTAATTTTTTAATTAAAAATATATATTATTTTAGAATTAAAAAAAAATTATTTTGTATGAAAATTATTTTTTTTTATTGAAAATTTAATAGTTTTCTTTGAAAACGCATATTTTTGGGTCAAAAATTCAAATTTTTTTGTAGAAAATTCAACAAATTTTGGGTTGAAAATTAAACTGCTGCGGAAAAAAATTTTACCATTTAGTTAAAAATTAATATTTTTGAGTTGAAAATTTAACTGATTTGTTGGGAAGTAACTATTTGGTAAAAAATTTAATTGTGTTATTGAAGGTTCATATTTTAGAATTGAAAATTTATTTTTTTTTTGTGTTGAAAATTCATCTTTTTGGGTTAACAATTAAACTGTTTTGGTTAAAAATTCAAATAACATACATGGTGGAAAATTGACTTCTTTCTTAAAAATTCATATTTTATTGGGTCAAATATTCAACAATTTCGTAGAAAATTCTCCTATTTTGTTGAAAATAAACTTCTTCTTGTAAAAATTCAATTATAAAAATAAAAAGATGGGTTGTTATTATGAATCATCGTAAAAGCATTACATTTATTATTACAAATTTATTTGTTTTATTAAAAATACATATTATTTTAGAATTTAAAAAACAATTGTTTTATTTCAATATTCTTTTTTTTTGAAAATTAAATTTTTTTGTTTGAAAACGCATATTTTTGGGTTGAAAATTAAACTGCCCCGGATAAAAATTTTATGATTTAGTTAAAAACTATTATTTTTGGGTAGAACACTTACCTATTTTAATGGAAAGTAACTATTTTGTAAAAAATTCCATTGTTTTATTGAAAATTCATATTTTAGGATCATAAATTAATTTTTTTTGGGTTGAAAATTCATCTTTTTGGGTTAACAATTAAACTGTTTTCGTTGAAAATTCAAATACCTACTTGGTTGAAAATTAACATCTTTTTTAAAAGTGCATATATTATTAGGTCGAAAATTCAACAATTTCGTAGAAAATTTTTCTATTTTGTAGAAAATGAAAATTTTTTAGTAAAAATTCAATAATAATAATAATAAAAGATGGTTTGTTAAAATGAATCATCTTGGAAGCATTACATTTATTATTACAAATTCTTTTGTCTATTAAAAATACATATTATTTTAGATGCAAAATCCTGTTAAAAACAAAAAAAAACAAGAATCCAGTGACCAAATTTGGACCACAATGGACAAACAAAAACAAAAAAACCAAAAAAAAGCTCCTATTGTTATCTGAAGAAAAAAATTAAATAATTTTCGGACAAAAATGAAAAAGAGGAAAGAAAAACGAGCAGCCAGCCTACTTTTTTTCTTTCTTTCGTCTTTCTTATTTTTATTATTATAAAATTACAATGAAATAACATTTAAAATAAAAATATTACCGAAACGTTGGTAATGCAATTAAAAAAAAAACTTTTATTTTTATTTGGAATGTTATTTTATTGCAATTTGATGATAATAAAAATAAAGAAGACGAAAGAAAAAAAAGAAGGAACGGGATGGGGTTGGCTGCCTTCTCATTTTTCTTTCCTCTTTTTTATTTTTGTCCGAAAAATATTTAATTTTTTTCAGATTACAATATGTGTTTTTTGTTTTCGTTTGTTCGCTGTGGTCCAAATTTGGTCGTTGGATTCTTGTTTTTTTTTTACAGGAGTTTGCATTAATTTGTTTATTGGACGTTAATTAGAACTTTTAATTTTGATTTTAATCTAATTTGGATTTCTTAAATATTATTTCAGAATTTAAAAAACAATTTTTTGTTTGAATATTCTTTGTTATGGGTTGACAATTAAACTTCTCCGGATAAAAATTTGACCATTTAGTTAAAAATTCTTATTTTTGGATTGAAAACTTAAGTATTTTGTTGGAAAGTAACTATTTGGTAAAAAATTTAATTGTGTTATTGAAAATTCATATTTTAGGATTGAAAATTTAATTTTTGTTTGTTTTTAAAATTTATATTTTTGGGCTAAAAATTAAACTGTTTTGGTTAGAAATTCCAATAACCTTTTTGGTGGAAAATTTACTTCTTTCTTAAAAATTTAAGTTTTATTGGGTCGAAAATTCAACTTTTTTTTAGAAAATTCAACATTTTTTAGAAAATTCAACAATTTTGTAGAAAATTCTACTATCTTGTTGAAACTGAACTTTTTTGTTAAAAATTTAATTATGATAATAAAAACAAGGTTTGTTATAATCAATCATCGTGGAAGAATTAAGTAAATTCTTAAAAATTAAATTGCTTTATTAAAAATATTATTTGAGAATTTAAAAAACAACTGTTCTGTTTAAAAATTCTTTTTTTTAAATTTGAAAACTTAATTGTTTTGTTTGAAAACGCATGTTTTTGGGTTGAAAATGAAACTGCTCCGGAAAAAATTTGACTGTTTAGTGAAAAATTAATCTTTTTCGGTTTAAAACTGAATTATTTTGTTGGAAAGCAACTATTTGGTAAACAATTACATTTTTTTACTGAAAAACCATATTTTAGGATTGAAAATTTAATTTTTTGTCGTTAAAAATTCATCTTCTTGAGTTGAAAATTTAAATACTTGGTTGAAAATGAACTCTTTTGTCAAAAGTTAAATTTTTCGTAAAAATTCATATTTTCGGATTAAAAATTAAATTATTTTGTTTAGAAATTAATTTTCTTTTGTTAAAAATAAATCCTTTGAAAATTCAACTGTTTTATAAAAGATTCATCATTTTGGCATAAAAAGTCAACTATTTTGTTTAAAATTAAATTTGTTTGGTTGAGAATCCAATTATTTTGTCAAGAATTCAGATTCCTGGATTGAAAATTCAATGACTTCGTACAAACATTTTTGTTTGTTTGAAAATACATCTTTTTTGTTTGAGAATTCAAGAAGTAACTTAACTTTTTTATTAATCAAATAGTATAAAACATCTCAATTCACAAGCAATACACATTTGTGTCTGGATAAGTCTTCCATCTCACCTATTGATAAGAAACGATAAAAAAAGTCTTGTTATATTTCATGAATGATTGAATATGGCGCAATGTGGTGGTGGCCGTTACGCATGCGCGTAAATCCGTGTCGACGCCACGCGCAGCCACGCGAAAGCTGGAGGTTGGGTTGGATGTGAACGCCCTCTGTAGTACGTTAACAACTGAAGCATCCGCTCGCGTTCCTTTCCTCTCGACTCCTGTTCTTTCCCAGGGAGTCCGCCATTGTTGGCGCACGTATAATTCTGACCAGGCTACTGAAATCGGACAACATCCAAAATGGTACGTACCATCGAAGGAAAGTCATTCATTTATCGTGATCTGTGCAGTGCGCGATGTGTGAAAATGTGTATATTTCCGGTCACCTCATGGCCCCTTGCTCTCGAAAAACGGAAAACTCCTGAATTGCCCAAAATTGCGCAATCTTTTTCACGCCCGGGTTTTTTCTCCTTCCAGCAGGGTTTTCCGGGCAAAACGCGATTCCGAAAATCCTCTAGAATTTCTCTCAGCAATCGCGAAAAGAACCAGTGAATTACAATGACATTTGCAGGCGTAATATGTTATTCAATTCGGGTACAACGTGTCATGGTGTCGGTTAACGAACGCGTATGGAGTTCTGTCCGATTCTTAGGAACTTAGAAACGCGTTTTCTGCTTTGAGGAGTGAAATAGAATTTCTCTGGAATAAGGATGCCTGGTGCAAACCACCAACATCCGGGTAGAGTCGCCAGTATAATCAACTCGAAGACACAATATGGTACAAACTAGTTCCATGAGAAAAATGGTCTTTTAACTATATTCTGCTTCCGCTTTGTCGTCCAACTTTGATTTCATTGGTGTATCGTTGGCAAATAGACGTCACACCGATGTTAATTTTAATCTTTCAACATATTGTGCAAAGATTTTTTTTCTCTTTGTTCATCATAACCTCAAATCAAAAGATAACGACACGCCATTATCAGATCTCTCTTGTTCTTACAATATGCGAACTACCGTGAAATATTGTTCTGGATTTAGTGGGAATTGCACAGATATCGTGTTTTTGTGCATATTTAATAGGGGTTCATTTTATTATTTTTTAGGTGAACTTCACAGTAGACGAGATCCGTGGGATGATGGACAAGAAAAAGAACATCCGAAACATGTCCGTCATCGCCCATGTGGATCACGGAAAGTCAACTTTGACCGACTCCCTTGTGTCCAAAGCCGGTATCATTGCTGGTGCCAAGGCTGGAGAGACACGGTTCACTGATACTCGAAAGGATGAGCAAGAACGTTGTATTACCATTAAGTCAACGTGCGTATTCATTTTATTTCAAAATAATAATTTCAGAGTGACTTGAAAGTGGGAAATTATGATTATCAGGGTGTCTACCTGGTTGGTTAATTATAAATGAAGGGATTTTGAAATTTTTTTGTGGTCTCTCTGATGTAATGTTAATTATTTATTTGCCTTTTGTCTTTTTTTTTGTTGTTGTTGATGGTTCCGGATGAAAATTTGATCACTTAGTTAAAAATTAATATTTTTGGGTTGCAACTTTGCTGTTTTGATGGAAAGTCACTATTTGGTAACAAAAATTAATTGTGTCATTGAAAATTGATATTTTAGGATTGAAAATTTAATTCTTGTTAAATTTTGTTTGGTTGAAAATTCAATAATTTTGTAGAAAATTTACTATTTTGTTGAAACTGAACTTTTTTTGTTAAAAAATCAATTGTGATAATAAAAAGAAGGTTTTTTTATAATGAATCATGTGTAAACATTGCATTTATTATTACAAATTCACTTGTTTTTATTAATAATACATATTATTTTAGAATATAAAAAATAATTGTTTTGTTTGAATATTCTTTTTTGTGGTTTGAAAATTTAATTGTTTTTTGTTTTGTTTTTAAAACGAATATTTTTGGGTAGAAAATTAAACTGCTCCGGATAAAAATTTCACTAATTAGTTAAAAATTAATATTTTAATTAATATAATAAAAAAAAATTTTTGTGTTCAAAATTCGTTTTTTGAGTTTAAAGTTAAATTTTTTTGGTTGCAAATTCCAATAGCCTATTTGGTGGAAAATTTACGTCTTTCTTAAAAATTCGTGAATAATTTGTCAAAAATTCAACGGTTTTGGTTGAAAATTCAATAATTTCTTCGACAATTTTATTATTTTGTTGAAACTGAACTTTTTTTTGTTCAAAAATCAATTGCGATAATAAAAAGAAAGTTTTTTATAATGAATCATGTATAAGCATTGCATTTATTATTACAAATTCGCTTGTTTCATTAATAGTAATTATTTAATATAAAATGTAATTATTTAATAAATAAAAAAATTTTTTGTGTTGAAAATTCATTTTTTGAGTTAAAAGTTAATTTTTTTGGTTGCAAATTCAAATAGCCTACTTGGTGGACAATTTACTTCTTTCTTAAAAATTGATGATTTATTTAGTCAAAAATTCAACGGTTTTGGTTGAAAATTCAATAATTTCTTAGAAAATTTAACTATTTTGTTGAAACTGAACTTTTTTTTGTTAAAAAATCAATTGTGATAATAAAAAGAAAGTTTTTTATAATGAATCATGTATAAGCATTGCATTTATTATTACAAATTCGCTTGTTTTATTAATAATTATTATTTATTAATAGTAATTATTTAATAAAAAAATTATTTTTTTGTGTTGAAAATTCATTTTTTGAGTTAAAAGTTAATTTTTTTGGTTGCAAATTCAAATAGCCTACTTGGTGGACAATTTACTTCTTTCTTAAAAATTGATGATTTATTTAGTCAAAAATTCAACGGTTTTGGTTGAAAATTCAATAATTTCTTAAAAAATTTAACTATTTTGTTGAAACTGAACTTTTTTTTTTGTTTGTTAAAAAATCAATTGTGATAATAAAAAGAAAGTTTTTTTATAATGAATCATGTATAAGCATTGCATTTATTATTACAAATTCGCTTGTTTTATTAATAATTATTTATTGATAGTAATTATTTAATAAAAAATGTAATTATTTAATTAAATAAAAAAATTTTTTGTGTTGAAAATTCATTTTTTGAGTTAAAAGTTAATTTTTTGGTTGCAAATTCAAATAGCCTACTTGGTGGACAATTTACTTCTTTCTTAAAAATTTATGATTTATTTGGTCAAAAATTCAACGGCTTTGGTAGAAAATTCAATAATTTCTTAGAAAATTTAACTGTTTTGTTGAAACTGAACTTTTTTTTTGTTAAAAAATCAATTGTGATAATAAAAAGAAAGTTTTTTTTATAATGAATCATGTATAAGCATTGCATTTATTATTACAAATTCACTTGTTTTATTAATAATGTATATTATTTTAGAATATAAAAAAATAATAGTTTTGTTTGAATATTCTTTTTTGTCGGTTGCAAATTTATTTGTTTTTTGTTTTGTTTTTAAAATGCATCTTTTTGGGTAGAAAATTAAACTGCCCCGGATAAAAATTTCACTAATTAGTTAAAAATTAATATTTTTGGTTTGCAAACTTCACTAATTTGTTGGAAAGTAATTATTTAATAAAAAATGTAATTTGTTGATTAAAATTTTTTTTTGTGTTAAAAAATTCATCTTTTGAATTAAAAGTTAAGTTTTTTTGGTTGCAAATTCCAATAGCCTACTTGGTGGAAACTTTACTTCTTTCTTAAAAATTCGTGATTTATTTGATCAAAAATTTAACGGTTTTGGATGAAAATTTCAACAATTTCGTAGAGAATTTTTCTATTTTGTTGAAACTGAACTTTTTTTGTTAAAAAATCAATAGTGATAATAAAAAGGTTTTTTATAATGAATCATGTGTAAGCATTGCATTTATTATTAAAATTTACTACTAATTTGTTGAAAAGTAATTATTTAATTTAAAAAATTATTTTTTGTGTTGAAAATTAATTTTTTTGACTTAAAAGTTAAATTTTTTTGGTTGCAAATTCAAATAACCTACTTTGTGGAAAATTGACTTCTTTCTTAAAAATGCCTACTTTATTGAGTCGGAAGTTCAACGGTTTTGTAGAAAATTTAACAATTTCGTAGCAAATTCTACTATTATGTTAAAAATTAACTTTTTTGTTAAAAATTCAATTAAAATAATAAAAATAATCTTGATTATAATGTTTCATCGTGAAAGCATTAAATCTATTATCACAAATTTAATTGTTTTATTAAACATACAATTATTTTAGAGTTCAAAAAACTATTGGTTTGTTAAAATTTTTTTTTTTTTTTTTTTTTGAGAATTCAATTCTTTTGTTTGAAAACTCCTATTTTTGGATTGAAAGTGAAGCTGCTCCAGAAATTCCCTTGTTTTATTGAAAATTAATATCTTAGGATTGAAAATTTATCTTCTTACGTTGAAAATTCAACTATTTGCTGAAAAATTCATTTTTGTTTGAAAAGTAATGTTTGTGGGGTGAAAAATAATTTTTTTTGAGATGAAATGTCAACTATTTGGTGGAAAATTTAGTTTTTTCGTTAAACTTTTTTTATCATTGTTAATTATTTTAAATATTTGAAAATTAATTCTTATTTTTGCGTTGAAAATGTAACTGTTTTGTTGAAAAAGTTTAGGTTAAAAATGAATCTGTTTTTATTTAAAATTATTATTTTTTGCAAATCAACTCTTTTATTAAAAATTTAATTGTTTTATTAAAAATTCGTCTTATGATTGACGTTTTAACTATTTTGTTGAAAATGGAACTTTTTTTGTTACAAATTCAATAATTTTTTATTTAAAAATTCTATAGTTTGGTACAAATAAAAAATTGAATAATTTTTTGTTGGAAATCTACTTTTTCAAAGAAAAAAACTGAATTTTTTGATTGAAAATTCAGCTTTTTCGGTTAAAAATTCAATTATTTTGTTGAAAATGCAACTGTTTTATTTTTTTAATTCGTTTTTAAGTTGAAAATGCTATTATTTTGATATAAAATTCAACTACATGGTTGAAAATGTATTTTTTTGTTTGTTTGTAAAATTAAAATTATAATAATAAAAAGATTGTTATAATGAATCATGGTGGGTGCATTAAATTTATGATTATAAATTCAATTGCTTTATTAAATGTACATATTATTTTAGAAATTAAAAAACAATTGTTTTGTTTGAAAGCGCATATTTTTGGGTTGAAAATTAAACTGCTCCGTAAATTCTATTGTTTAATGGAAAATTAATATTTTAGGATTGACAATTTATCTTTTTGCGTTAAAAAAAATTCAAATATTTGATTAAAAATTAATTTTTGTTTGAAAAGTAATATTTTTGGGGTGACAAATAATGTTTTTGGGATGAAAGTTCAACTGTTCTGAAAAAATATTCAAAATAATTTAAAATATCTTCTAGATTTCTCAAGATTTTGAAATACAATTTAAAAAATTTCCAAGGATGTTTAAACAATTTAAAGAGAAAATAATTGAATTTCTAATTTAATAAGTGTTCATTTAAAAATTTTTCAATATTTAATGTTTTGAGCTTAAAACTCCTTAAAATTTTGAACATTTTAAAGTTCATTCATTGATTTTTTAATTTAGAGCATCGAAAAGGATAACTTCGATTTATATTTTTTTATATTGAAAAATGTTAGCACCTTCAATTTTTTACGCGTAAATTCATGAGAATTTGTATAAAAAAAATTTTAATTAAAAACTTTCAAATTTCAACTTTAAAAGTTCAAAATTTAACAGTTTCACTTTGAGTGATTTCATTTGTAGCTGAAAAACGTGAAAATCCAGATTTTTTTATATTAGGCTATCATTTCAAGTATTACATTAAGTTTGAATATTTTTAAAACTTCTATATATCTCTTCCAATTACTCAAATTTTACCTACAAATAATAAATGTTCAATTGTTATTTATACATCCAAATTGTAAAGAAATTGTCTAAAATTTGCAGGATTTTCTGAAAATTGTAGAAAAAATTAAATTAATTTAAACTATTTAAAAAGAAAAGAATTGAATTTCTAATTGAAAAAGTGTTAATTTTGAAAATTTCAAAGTTCATTGATTGATTTTTAAATTTAGAGCATTGAAAATGATAACGTGGATTTATATTTTTTTATATTGAAAAATGTTAGTACCTTCAATTTTATACGCATAAATTATTGAGCGTTTGAATACGAATTTTTTTTCAAATTAAAAACTTTTAAATTTCCATTTTAAAAGTTAAAATTTTAACAGTTCCACTTAGAGGGTTTTGATTTAAAGCTCAGTTTTTATTACCTCAAGTGGAATTTTTTTTTAGCTTTAGTGTTCCATTTTTTTAATTTCATTGACCGGGAATTTATTTGCGTCGATTAAAACGGCCACCCTGAATTTAGATAATTACTCATCCACATGATGAATGTTCTAAATATTTTCTGACACCTCTTCTGAACCGTTGTGAGCGAGGTTTTGAACATGACTGAATAAAATAGAAAATGAATAATATTCTCCGATTAAATGACGGATTCCTGAACATTTTTTTAATGATGATTAATTTCATCTTTTTAGTGCGATATCGATGTACTTTGAGCTCGAAGAGAAAGACTGTGTCTTCATTTCAAGCCCTGATCAGCGTGATAAGGACGAGAAGGGTTTCCTGATCAACTTGATCGATTCACCTGGACACGTTGATTTCTCGAGCGAAGTCACAGCGGCCCTTCGTGTCACAGACGGAGCTCTCGTTGTCGTCGACTGTGTTTCTGGTAAGTTGATCAAATTATTTGAAGAAGAAAAAAATTAGTATTTTATCACATTTCCGAATTATTTTCCTTAAGGGCTGTTGACACAGCTAAATACCTATATTACCGACCACAGTTTTTCAGTTCACTGAATGTTTTTTTGAACCTGAGAACTTTTTTTGTAAGTAAAATATCGAGCTGAAA
>NC_046665.1:118094270-118095888 GCF_010883055.1 Belonocnema kinseyi | reverse complement strand
CCTACATTACCAACCTCTTTTTTCTATTGAACAAAATTTTTTTTTGAACCATAGAACTTTTTTTGTAAATCAAATATCGAACTCAAAATTTCAGGAGAGCATAAGAAGACATTATCGTACGTTTATGTACTGCATTTGAATCGAAATTTGGCAAAAAATTTCAGAAATAATTTTTTTTTTAAATTCCGATTCAAATGCAGTAAATAAACGTAGAGTAATGTCTTCTTATGCTCTCCTCAAATTTTGAGTTCGATATTTCATTTACCAAAAAAGTTCTATGGTTCACAAAAAAATGTTGTTCAATGGAAAAAAGAGGTTGGTAATGTAGGAATCCCACTGTGTTGCATGCCCTTAAATGATGATTGTTCTTCACAGACCTATTCTGAATATTAATGAGAGACATTAAGAACGGCCAACTGATAATTACTTTACAAAAAGAAAAATATTTTGTTTTTGTCCTCAAATTAAAATTAAAATGGGATTTTTTTTTGTTTGTTTTTGTTTACAGGAGTATGTGTACAGACGGAAACTGTTTTGCGTCAGGCTATCGCCGAGCGTATTAAGCCAGTTTTGTTCATGAACAAAATGGACCGTGCGCTTCTTGAACTTCAGTTGGAGAGTGAGGATCTTTATCAGACTTTCCAACGTATTGTTGAAAACGTGAACGTAATTATTGCCACGTATTCCGATGATGACGGACCCATGGGTGAAGTTCGTGTAAGTATAAGCAAAATATATTTCATTGCATAATTGAAATGTTTGCAGACTTCACACATTTTTAATTTTTTTTTTTTTTTTTTTTTTTTGAAATTCCTCTTTTTTTTCCCTTGCTTTCTAAGAATTTTTCCTTTTTTCACTTAAATAATGAGAACCCAATTACAAAATCCAAGTTGTTTGGGTTGGAAGTTAATTTTTTTAAAGCCAAGTCTACTGTTATAGGTTTGGTTCAGATTAAATCTCTTTTGATAAAAAAAAAATTATTTGGTTAAGGGCATGCGACACAGTGGGATTCCTACATTACCAACCTCTTTTTTCCATTGAACAAAATTTTTTTGTGAACCATAGAACTTTTTTGGTAAATGAAATATCGAACTCAAAATTTGAGCGGAGCATAAGAAGACATTATTCTACGTTTATGTACTGCATTTAAATCGGAATTAAAAAAAAAATTATTTCTGAAATTTTTTGCCAAATTTCGATTCAAATGCAGTACATAAACGTAGGATAATGTCTTCTAATGCTCTCCTGAAATTTTGAGTTCGATATTTGCTTTACAAAAAAAGTTCTATGGTTCAAAAAAAAATTTTGTTCAATAGAAAAAAGAGGTTGGTAATGTAGGAATTCCACTGTGTCGCATGCCCTTAAAGATCTGATTATTTTATTGAAAATTCATGGTAGAATTTTTTTTTCCTTTTCAACTGTTTTTAGTTACAAATTAAAATATTGAAAAATTTATCAGTTTAGTCTAAAATTTAACTCTCTTTGTTTGAAAATGAATTTCTTTAACTGAAATTTAACAATTTCAAAAAAAGATTGATCATTATTGTAGTTAAAATGTAATTTCTTTTGTTAAAAGTTAAATTATTCTTTAGAAAACTCGTTTTTTTTTTTTTTTTTT
>NC_046665.1:118084791-118094170 GCF_010883055.1 Belonocnema kinseyi | reverse complement strand
TCAGTCTAAAATTGATTTCTCGTTGTTTTGAAAATTAATTCAACAGAAATTTCATTATTTCTAGTAAATATTTATAATTTTAGTTGAAAATTAATTTCTTTTATAAAAATATAAGCGGAATATATTTATAGAAATAATGAAAAATATGTGCAGACTTTACACTCTTACCTTTTTTTTTTTTTTGGAGGATATTCCTCTATTTTCTGCTTTCAAAACAATTTCCTATTTTTGACTTAGAGGAACCCAATCAGAAAATCTACATGATTTTCGGATGAGCTTTTTTTTTTTTGCAGAAACTACGTACGTTTGGTTCCAGATTTTCATCTCTTTTGGTTATAAATTCTTACATTTCGTTAAAGATTTCATTATTTTGTTCACAATTAGAATATTTTGGTCGAAGATTCGTTTTTTTATGTATTTTGTTGAAAATTAATTTCTTTTGACAAAGTTAAAACTATTTTGTTAAAAACTTTTTTTTTTCTTGAAAATTATTTTGTTCCTACGAAAAATATAGCTATTCCATTTTTTGTTGGAAAATCGTCTACTTTAATTGATAGATTATAAATTGCGTATATCAAAATTGAACAACTTTGTTAAAAATTCATTTTTCAGTCTAAAATTGATTTCTCGTTGTTTTGAAAATTAATTCAACAGAAATTTCATTATTTCTAGTAAATATTTATAATTTTAGTTGAAAATTAATTTCTTTTTTCAAAAAGATAAGCGGAATATATTTATAGAAATAATGACCAAATCAGAAAATCTACATGATTTTCGGGTGAAAGTTTTTTTTTTTGCAGAAACTACCATTGTACGTTTGGTTCCAGATTTTCATCTCTTTTGGTTATAAATTCTTATATTTAGTTAAAGACTTAATTATTTTCTTGATAATTAAAATATTTTGTTCGAATATTCGTTTTTTTTTTCAAATGTTTTGAGTTCAAAATTAAAATATTAGTTTAAACTTTAACGATATATTTTGTTAAAAATTAGATTCTTTTGTCAAAAGTTAAAACTATTTTGTTAAAAACTCGTTTTTTTTTTTTTTGTTGAAAATTATTTTTTTCTTAATGAAAATATAACTATTCCATTTTTTGTTAAAAAAATCGTCTACTTTAATTGATCGATTAAATTGCTTGTGTAAAAATTGAACTACTTGTTAAAAAAATTTACCATTTGGATAGCGATTTCATCATTTTGTTGAAAATTAATCAATTTAACAGAAATTTAACTATTGACAAATAAAAATTTGTCGTATAGTTAAACAGAAATTTATGTATTCTAAATAAAGATTCATCAGTTTAATTAAAAATTAATTTCATTTGTTAATAGTTCTATTGTTCTCATCTTTATTAGAAAATTCGATTACTTTTGTAAAAATTGAACTACCTCGTTTAAAAATTCAAATTTTTTGTGAAGATTTCATTCTTTTGTTCAAAATATAACTATTTTGGTAGAAAATTCGTTCTTTTTTTTTTTTTTTATCAAAATATCAGTTGCACATTAATCTTTTTATCTGAAGGTAAACTCTTTCGCTGATAATTAATTTCTTTAGCTGAAATTGAACTATTCAAAACAATGAATCATCATTTAGGTTAAAAAATAATTTCTGTCGTTAAAAGTCGTCTTTTTTTAAAATGAAATATTAATTTCTTATGTAAAAATTGAGGTACTTTCTTTAAAAATTCAAATATTTTGGTGAAAAATTCGTATTTTTTTTTAATTCAAATGTTTTAGTTCAAAATTAAAATATGAGTTCAAATTTAAATCTTTTAAGTCTAAAATGTAATTATTTTGGTGAAACTAAATTTATTTGTTCAAATTTTTATTTTTTTAAATGAAATTTTAACTGTTCCAATTAATGACTCTTAACTTTAGTTAAAAATTAATTTCAATGGTTAGAAAGAACATTATTTTGTTGAAAACTTGTTTTTTTTTGTCGTTAATGACCTTTTTTTGTGTTGAAAATAAACTTTGTGAAGAAAAATCGACCATTTAGTTAAAAATGCATTTCGTTGAAAACTAATCTCTAAAAAAATATTTTATATAATTTTAAGCGACCTGGATAACTCGAGAAATGACAGTCAATTTATTTTTTGCCTGGGAATTTTACAAATTTTTGAAAAAAAATCCATCAAACTTTGATTTCAACTGTTTTTTTTTTTTTTTAATAATTAGTTAAATTGTTATCTTTTTCAATTATATCATTCAGTTTAGAATGCTTAAATCGAAAATCTTCCACTTGAAACATTTTCCATTTTAAAGAATTTTTAAATCCAGTTTTAAAGACTTAAACAATTAAAAATTAAAAGCCTTTAAAATCGAAGATTTTTTATGAGAAGCATTTTTAATTTTTTACACACTAATTTCAATTTTAAGGTAATTTCAAAATAATGTATTCAGAATGAAAGGATTTTATTAATTTTCAAATTTTATTTTAGTCTAAAATATTCCATTTTTAAACAGTTCAATTTGAAATGTTATAATTAAAAAAAATAAAGAAACAATGATTTACAACAATGTTCATTTAAAATCAGTAATTATAAATTAAATATTCAAAACTAATCTTTGAACGTTACAATTTTAATTGCTCTATTTAGAAAAATTTAATTTTGGAGTCGAATTATTTTTACAATCGAATTGTTTTTACAGACAAATTCGAGTAAATTAAACATATTTAGAAATTATAAAGAATTAATTAAAAGTTTAAAATGATTTTAAATAATTTAAAACAAAATATAGATTTTGGCAGATTTCGAACCAAAAATTTTTTAAGAAATTTAAAAGGCTTCATAAGAATAAAAAACATTTTCTAGAAAAATTGAAAATGACTTTAACTAAAAAAATTAATTTTAATAGAATTTCTAAAAAGATTTTCAAATTTATCAAACATGAATGTACAAGATTTTAAGGAAAGTTTTTTATTCGGTAGTAACGAAAAATATGTAGAAAAAATTCGAATTTTTTAAAAAGATGCTTAGAAGTTCTGAAAATAATTTTTTAAATAACTTAAAATTTTAAAAAAGTAAAAGTAAATTTCAAAGATTTCGAAAAGTGCACGATATGCCAGATTTCAAGGGTTTCAAAGATTTTAAACGATTTAAAAATGTTTGACAAGATTTCAAACGATTACAAAAGATTTCTCAAATATTTTAATGAATTAATAAGAATTTCAAAACATTTTAGGAATTTCAAAGATTCACCCAGATTTCAAAGATTTTAAAACATTTAAAAAATTTGTAATGATTTCAAAATGTTTTAACAAATTTCAAAAGATTTTAATAATTTCAAACGAACAGAAAAGATATCAGGAACAAAGATTGAAGAACTATTTTAAACTATATCACATTTTTTTTAGAAGATTTCAAAACATTTTAAATATTTCAGTGATTTTAAACGATTACAACAAATTTCATAAAGATTTCACAAATATTTCAAATATTCCAGTGATTTCAAAAGATTTCAAGAATTTGAAAACATTTCAAAGATTTCAAACGATTACAAAAGATTTCTCAAATATTTTAATGAATTATTAAGGATTTCAAAACATTTTAAGCATTTCAAAGAGTTTCCAGATTCCAAAGATTTTAAAACATTTAAAAAATTTGTAATGATTTCAAAAGGTTTTAACAAGTTTCAAAAGATTTTAATAATTTCAAACGAACAGAAAAGATATCAGGAACAAAGATTAAAGAAATATTTTAAACTATATCAAATTTTTTTATAAGATTTCAAAACATTTTAAATATTTCAGCGATTTTAAACTATTACAACAAATTTCATAAAGATTTCACAAATATTTCAAATATTCCAGTGATTTCAAAAGATTTCAAGAATTTGAAAACATTTCAAACGATTTCAAAAGGTTTTAACACAATTGAGAAGATTTGAAAAGACTTAAATGATTTTAAACAAACACAAAAGATTTCGCAAATAAAGATTAAAGAAAGAGTCCGCAAAGATTTCAAGAATTTTAAAGATTTTACAAAAGCTTTGAAAAATTTCAAAATATTTCACAAAAAATTCAAGCTTTCACTAAGGTTTGTAGTACTTCACAAAAATTTCAATGATTTAAAGGACATTACAAAGATTTAAAAATATTCCCTAAGATTGCACAAAGACGACTCATGTTCGCCAAAAAATTAAGAATTTGTTTATTTACGATTTGGTTTGCTTCCGAAATTTTTGGCCAATACAAAATAAAATGGCTCATTTTTTACATGTATGACAAACGTTTATTTCATTATTTGATGTAAAAAAAAGTAGACCTGGAACATTTTGATTTCTTAACCTGGAAAAGACCTTGAATTTGGTTCCTCAGAATCGCTAGACACCCTGAAAATTAATTTTTTGTTTTCATTTTAACTATTTTGTTGAAAAATCTTTATTTAGTACTCTTTATTAAAATATCAGCATTATGATCGAAAACTCAACTATTTAGTTAAAAAATTTATTTTCATGTTTTTAGAGATCTATCATTTTATTTCAAAATTCATTTATTTGCTTAAAAATCAAACTATTTTGTTAAAATTTCGTATTTTTTATTATTGAAAGTTATAATTTTGAACAAAACATGTTAACCCGTTTCATTTTTGTAAAAAATTGAACTACAATATTTTGTTGAAAATGGATTTTTTTTGCTCTTGAAAATTGTTTTTTTTTTTAACTGAAAATGTAAACAATTCTACTTCTAGTTTGAAAATTATCTTTTAAAATTAAAAATGAACTTTTTGATTGAAAATTGATGAATTTTCTTAAAAATTTGATTTTTTAGCGGACATTTTTTTTAATCGAGAATTTAACTATTATATTTTTGTTTAAATTTTTTTAAATTGAAAAATCAAGTCTCTTCACTGTTAGAAAAATGTGTATGAAGCAAATATGCACTACCGCTACTGAAATTTAACATACATCGGTGTATTGAATTTAATATACATTTGTATTAAATTTAATATACAGGTCAGTATAGCAATGTATGTGAAAACTCAACCTGCTTTCATTTCTTTAAATCTTGTCAAATATTCTCAATGAAATTAATAATCTAGAATTCGTGTACTCACTTGTTATTTATAATGAAAGTGCAATGTACGGGTAAAATTTTTCCTAATTTTGCTCTAAATGGTCAAAATTTAAGGGGAATAATACAATTAATTGTAGGTTAAGTCTGTTATTTATTTGCTTAATTGAACTTTTTGGACATGTAATCCAATTTTATTCTTGTTTAACAGGAAGAATGTATCATGTTTTATTATTTTAAATCGAAAATTACCTTAAGTTTGTGAAAAATGAAATTATACGATTTTTTTGTAAGTGATTAACATGAATTTATATGAAATTTAATATACGCGCTCTTAATGGCGATTTCATCTTCATATATTAATTTTAACACACATGGGTATATTACATTTAATATTATTTTTAATAGTGTTGTTAAAAGTTGTACTTTTTCATAGAAAATGTACCGTTTCAGGTTCAGAATTAAATTATTTACTTAAAAATTCATTTTTCATTAGACTGATAATTTTGGTAAAAAATTTATTTCTATAGTCGAATTCTTTAACTACTTTTTTGCAATTTTTTTGTTTTTGTTTTTTTGTAGGTTGATCCCAGCAAAGGATCCGTCGGTTTCGGTTCAGGTCTTCACGGATGGGCCTTCACACTGAAACAGTTCTCTGAAATGTATGCCGAGAAGTTCAAGATTGATACGGTCAAGCTAATGAACAGACTCTGGGGAGAGTCGTTTTTCAATGCCAAAACGAAGAAGTGGAGCAAGCAGAAGGAGGCTGATAACAAGCGTTCATTCTGCATGTACGTTTTGGACCCAATTTACAAGGTGAGCCCATTAAAAAAAAAAAAATTATTAAATCAAATATATATATTTTTTTTCTGTCCTTCTGGCACAATAGCGTCACTCTGAAGTGAGTTTGTCTGGTTTTTTTTTTTTTTAAACTGATAAAAGCACGTGGACAGTGTTGACAGTGCGCCAACAGAAGGAGAATAAAACTGGAAAGAATGTTTAACGGCTGCCACTGAACCTCTATCTTTATGTTCGATAGTGGAGAGCTACGGCATTGAATCCACAATAAAATAGTTAAAATTTACTTTTAGATATTAGAGGGCGTTCTACTCTACCGGGAATTTTCATAGTACCTGAAAATGTCTGGGATTTTTTTTTTTCTTATTCAGGAATTTTTTCGAAAGCATTCTTTTAATGTTTGGTTTTTTTGCTCATCGAAATCTAAATTTGAATAAGAATGATTCTTTATTTGTAAAAGTGGCTTTATATTACTGTAATTTAAAATGCAAAGGATTCTAAATATTTTGAGTACTTGAAATATTTTCAGAAATTTTCAGGAGACTTAAAAAAAAAAAAAAATGCATGCGGTTTTCAAGAGTTTCTTAGAATATGAAACCATTTTTTTTTTCAGATTCTATGAAGTATTTTAATCAATATTCCAGGATTTCATTTGATTTTGTAATATTTTTGTGAATGTCGAAAGAATTAATTTGTAAGAATTTGAGACATGTCGTAGGTTTTCAAATATTTTTTGCAATTCATTTGAGTTGATATTGGAGTTTGCTCTGAATTCTGATTGGATTTATTCTGAATTTTTCGCAACTCTCTTGATTTTTTGAATTCACTTAAATTATTCCAAACTTACTTTTATTCAATTTAGTGGATTAAACACTTGATTTTTGTAAACTATTCTGAAATTTTATCGAATTTTACTCATTTTCCCAAATTTATTTTGAGAAATAGTTTCAACAAAAAAAGTTTAATATAAAAGAAAAATTAATTTTTTATAAAAAAAAAAACTGCATTTAACAATATTGCTGAAAATTCTTCTTCTGTTTTGTTTGAAGATAATTTTTTTGAACTGAAAATTTAACTAATATATTTTTTTGTAACCTTTACTGTTTTTAGTTGAAAATTCAAGTTTCTGGTTCAAAATTTATTCATCTTGTTTAAACTATGTTCTCTAATGGTATAAAATAAATCTTCTTGTTTGAGCAGTCATCTTTTTGCTTGAAAAGTCAACAATTTGCTTGCAATTTTTCCTCTCTTGATCAAAAAAATCCTTTTTAATTGAAAATTCGACTCATGCTAGTAAATCGTCTTTTTTTGTTGTTGAATTTTACTGGTTTTTAATTAAAAATTAAAAAATATATATTTTTTCAGTGATAACTACCACATTTTTAGTTAAGAAATCCCTTTTTTTAAATACTCTTTTATTACAAATTATTTTTTTGTTTAAAGATTCATAGTTTGATTTGAAAATTCATTTTTCTGGTTTAAAATTCGTTGTTTCTTTGACTGAAAATTAATTTTGATTGCTGAAAATTTAACTTGAATTTTTTTTTGTTATTGAAATTTTGTTTAAACTGAAAATATAATTATTTCAATTGAATTTTCCATAATGTCAGTTAAAGATTCATAATTTTTTAGTTAAAAATTCATCTTTTTTATTCAAAATTCAACCATTCCAGTTGAAGATTTATCATTTTAACTGAAAATGTAACTGTTCTAATTGAATATTTGATCATTTTATTTAAAAATTCATCTTTTTGGTTGAATGTATCTTTTTTAGCTGAAAACTCATGTATTTGATTGAAAATTCGTCTTTCTGGTTAATTTTTCAACTGTCCCGGTTAAAAATTCATTATTTTGTTTGAAAATTTATTAGTTTGGTTAAAAATTTTGTTGAAAAATTGTTTGTTTTTTTTTTTTTTTGTAGAAAATAAATCTTCTTGTTTGGAAATTAATCTTGGTGCTCAAAAGTTAATCTTTTTGGTTGCAAATTTAAGTATTCCAATTAAAATAATTATCACTAGCTGAAAATCAATTTTTTTGGTTTAAAGTTAAAATCTTGTTGTCGAAAATTCATCTTTTTATTTTAAAATTATTAATTATTATATCAAAGATTTGCATCTTAAATTAAAAATTTCAATGCTACATTGGTATTTCCAATTTTTTTTCTCTTGACCGATAACATCTTTCCTAATTGAAAGTTCAACTCATGCTGAGAAGTCGTATTTTTTCATCGAATTTAACTGTTTTTGATTGAAAATTAAATTATGTTTTGGTTGTGATATCAACTACTACATTTTTCAATAAGAATTCATCTTTTTTGTAATACAATTTTGATTGCTTGATTAAATGTCAAATTCTTTTATTAAAAATTCTTTTTATTTAAAGATGCATAATTTGAATTGAAAATGCATGTCTCTGGTTTGAAATTCTTTTTTTCTTTGGCTGGAAATCAATTTTTATTGCTGAAAATTGGACTATTTTGTAGAAAAAAAAAAAGAAATGTTACTGAAAATGTAACTTCCAATTGAAGATTTCCTCATTTTAGTAGAAAATTCATATTTGTCGTTGACCACCAATTTGGTAACAAAAAATGTAACTACTCAATTTTTAATTAATAGATTATCTATTTTAGTTGAAAATGTCTTTTTTTCAATTTAATTTTTTTCGGTTGAAATTTCATCTTTTTGTTTATAAATTCAATAATTCAAGATAAAAATTCATCATTTCAGTTGTAATTTTCATGACTTTTATTTAAAATTAAATTTCTAGTTGAAGATTCATCATTTCAGTTAAAATTTCCATTTTTTGTTTTGTTTAAAATTCAACCATTCCAGTTGAAGATTTATCATTTTAACTGAAAATGTAACTGTTTCAATTGAATATTTGATCATTTCCTTGAAAAATTCATCTTTTTGGTTGAGCATAAACTTTTTAAACTAAATTTTCGTTAAAAAGGTATCTTTTTTAGTTGAAAATTGATGTATTTTATTGAAAATTAATCTTTTTGGTTATTTTTTTTCAACTCTCCTGGTTGAAGATTTATTATTTTATTTGGAAATTTATTAGTTAGGTTGAAAATGGATCTTTTTAGTTGAAATTCAACTATTTTGTTGAAAAATTGTTCAACTGTCCCAGTCGAAAATTTATTAGTTTGATTAAAAATGAATCGTTTTAGTTGCGATTTAACTGTTTTGTTGGAAATTTATGTATTTTGATGAAAAATTGTTTTTTTTTGTTTTTTAGAAAATTAATCTTGTTTGAAAATTAATCTTGGTGTTCACCAGCTGAAATTAAATTTTTTTTGTTGAAAGATAAAACTTGTCGAAAATTCATCTTTTTATTTAAAAATTAATCTGTTCCAATTTAATATTTTATCATTTTATTTTAAAATTCATTTTTTTGGTTAAACATTAATTTTTTAACTAAATTTAAATATTCAATTTTTGGTTGAAAATATCTTTTTTCATTTGAAAACTCATTTATTTTGTTTAAAATTAATTTTTTGTATAATTGTTCAACTGTCCCAGTTGCAGATTTATTATTTTATTTGAAAATTTATTAGTTTGG
>NC_046665.1:118067190-118084691 GCF_010883055.1 Belonocnema kinseyi | reverse complement strand
TTTGGTTAAGCATTAATTTTTTAAACTAAATTTAAATATTCAATTTTTGGTTGAAAATATCTTTTTTATTTGAAAACTCATTTATTTTGTTTAAAATTAATTAATGTATAGTTGTTCAACTGTCCCAGTTGCAGATTTATTATTTTATTTGAAAATTTATTAGTTTGGTTAAAAATTGATATTTTTAGTTGAAATTGAACTATTTTGTTGAAAATTTATGTATTTTGATGAAAAATGGTTTTTTTTTTGTTTTTTAGAAAATTAATCTTGTTTGAAAATTAATCTTGGTGTTCACCAGCTGAAATTTAATTTTTTTGGTTGAAAGATAAAACTTGTCGAAAATTCATCTTTTTATTTAAAAATTAATCTGTTCCAATTTAATATTTTATCATTTTATTTTAAAATTCATCTTTTTGGTTAAGCATTAATTTTTTAAACTAAATTTAAATATTCAATTTTTGGTTGAAAATATCTTTTTTTATTTGAAAACTCATTTATTTTGTTTAAAATTAATTTTTTGTATAATTGTTCAACTGTCCTAGTTGCAGATTTATTATTTTATTTGAAAATTTATTAGTTTGGTTAAAAATTGATATTTTTAGTTGAAATTGAACTATTTTGTTGAAAATTTGTGTATTTTGTTGAAAAATTGTTGTTTTTTTTTTGTAAAAAAATAATATCCTTGTTTAAAAATTCATCTTTTTGGTTAAACATAAACTTTTTAAACAGAAATTTGAAGTATTCAAATTCTGGTTGAAAAGGTATCGTTTTTCAGTTGATAATTGATCTTTTTGGGTAATTATTCAACGGTATCAGTTGAAGATTTATTTTGTTTAAAAATTTATTGAAAAATCTGTTGTTTTTTGTTTTTTTTTTTGTAGAAAATTAATCTTTTTGATTGAAAAATTAAGTATTACAATTAAATATTTATCATTGGAACTTAAAACTAATTTTGTTGTTAAAAGTTAAACTCGTGTCGATAATTTATCTTTTTGATCAAAAATTAATCTGTTCCAGTTGAATATTTATTATTTCAGTGAAAAATTCATCACTCGTTTTGTTTTTTCTCGAAAAATTAATTTTTACAACTTAAAATTTAATTTTTTTTTAAAATACTGGCATTTTTCTGTTTAAAATTCAACTATTTGGTTGAGATTTCATATATTTTGTTGAAAAATCGTCTTTTATTGAAAATTATGCGTGGAAAAATCTGAATTATCAGGAAAAAACTTGGAATTGTGAGGGAAATTGTTGTTTTTTCCGGATTTGAGTAGACGACACCCTGTATTATTTAAAATGTATTCTCAGAAATTTGACTTTGGTCTAATAATACTCTTATTCTTTTTGCGCAGGTGTTCGATTGTATCATGAACTACAAGAAGGATGAAGCCGATTCTCTTCTCCAGAAGTTGGGCATCACCTTGAAACCAGAAGACAAGGACAAGGACGGTAAAGCACTTTTGAAGGTACTTTTAGTTCCTTTCTTTTTTTATCTTTGGTGAATTATTCAAAAATACTCGAGAATCCACATGATGAATGTTCTAAATATATTTTTCTGACACCTCTTCTGAACCGTTGTGAGCGAGGTTTTTGAACATGACTGAAGCAAATTAGAAATAATTATTTCAGATTCTTGGATTAAATTCGCGATGGACTGATAAAGAAAGAGAAAAAAAAAAAAAAAAAAAAAAAATGGTGTTTTAGGTTGTCATGAGAACTTGGTTGCCCGCTGGTGAAGCTTTACTTCAGATGATAGCCATCCATCTTCCATCGCCTGTGACCGCACAAAAGTACAGAATGGAGATGCTGTACGAGGGACCTCATGATGATGAGGCTGCCGTTGGTATCAAGGTAATTAGCAATTTTTTCTGTTTGTTTTTTTAATTTACAGGATAGCTGTTTGATTAGGGAATTAAAGAAAAGTAGATTAAGATTTTACAATTTATTTTAATATCACTTTTAAGGATTTTTCTTTTTTCTACTCGGTCATTTAGAAATAATATTATAACTTTAGCCATGTGGACTTTTTTTTTAAAACAAAGCGGAAAAATGAGAAATTCCGAGGCAGAAGTTTTTTTTTTACTAATATTAAATTGGAATAGTTCCAGTGATTTTAAATATTATATAAAAAAAAGTTTACATTTATTGAAAACAAATATATATATATATATAATTGTAACGGTGAGTATTAAGATTTAAATATTTGTGTGTGTTTCAAAAGAGAAAATATTCGTGATTGTGGGAACGATTTTGAAAATAAAGTATTGGGAATAGAGTTTTTAATCAAAATGCAACTGTCTGGTTAGAAATTAAGATATTATACTATTTTCTTGAAAACTTAACTATTTGATAAGAAAATGTACTTTTTGTTTAAAATTTATATTTTGGTGTTGAAAAATGAACTGAAATATTTTCTGGATGAAAGTTCCACTTACGAGAAAAGAATTGTTTTTTCTTCCTTTTTGATTGAACAATTATCTTTTTGGATTGAAAATTAAATTTTTTTCGTAGAAACTCTTTTTTTGTTTTAGAAAAAAAAATTTATTTTGATCTCGAAAAGTCAACTGGAATCTTTTTTGGATGAAAATTTAACTTTTTTTTTGTTATTTTAAAAAAAAAATCGTCGTTTTTTTTTTTAGAGAAATTTAGTCTTTTTTTAAAAATAAAAATGCAACTATTTGATAGAAAATTCAACTATTTTGTTAAAAGTTCATTCTTCCTGGTGGAAAAAATTCGTCTTTTTAGACTGAAAATTCATTTTTTTCGTAGAAACTCATTTTTTGTTTTAAAAAAACTCATATTTGATTATGGAAATTCAATTATTTTGTTAAAAGTTCATTATTTTTGGTGGAAAAAATTCGTCTTTTCGGATTGAAAATTCCCTTTTTTCGTAGAAACTCATTTTTTGTTAAACAATTCATATTTTGATTATAGAAATTCAAATATTTTGTTAAAAGTTCATTCTTTTTGGTGGACAAAATTTGTCTTTGAATCGAAAATTTTTTTTTTTTGTAGAAACTCATTTTTTTGTTAAAAAAATATCCTATTTTGTTCTTTAAAAGTCAACTGAAATCTTTTTTGGATGAAAATTTAACTTTTTTTTTTGTTATTTAAAACAAAATCATCATTTTTTAAGAGAAATTTTTGGTCTTTTTTAAAATAAAAATTCAACTATTTTGTTAAAATTGCATCCATTTTGCTTAAAAAAATTCGTCTTTTTGAATTGAAAATTCACTTTTTTCGTAGAAACTCATTTTTTTTTTTAAAAATTCATGTTTTGATTATGGAAATTCAACTATTTTGTTAAATGTTCATTCTTTTTGGTGGACAAAATTTGTCTTTTTGAATTGAAAATTGATTTTTTTCGTAGAAACTCATTTTTTGTTTAAAAAAAATCATATTTTGATCTTGAAAAGTCAACTGAAATCTTTTTTGGATGAAAATTCAACTTTTTTTGTAATTTAAAAAAAAAATAATCCTTTTTAGTTAGAAAATTCATGTTTTGATTATGGAAATTCAACTATTTTGTTAAAAGTTTATTCTTTCTGGTAGAGAAATTGGTCTTTTTGGATTGAAAATTCTTTTTTTTTTTTTTTCGTAGAAGTCATTTTTTGTTTAAAAAAACTCATATTTTGATTATAGAAAGTCAACTATTTTGTTAAAATTTCATTCTTTTTTGTGGAAAAAAATTCGTCTTTTTGGATTGAAAATTCATTTTTTCCCCGTAGAAACTCTTTGTTAAAAAAAAAAAAATCATATTTTAATCTTGAAAAGTCAATTGAAATTTTTTTTGGATGAAAATTCAACTTTTTTTGTTATTTAAAAAAAAATCATCCTTTTTATTTAGAAAATTCATGTTTTGATTATGGAAATTCAACTATCTTGTTAAAAGTTCATTCTTTCTGGTAGAAAAATTGTTCTTTTTGGATTGAAAATTCTTTTTTTTCTTCGTAGAAGTCTTTTTTTGTTTTAAAAAAACTCATATTTTGATTATAGAAACTATTTTGTTAATAAAAGTTCATTCTTTCTGGTGGAAAAAAATTCGTCTTTTTGGATTGAAAATTCATTTTTTTTCCGTAGAAACTGTTTTTGTTAAAAAAAAATCATATTTTATTCTTGAAAAGTAAACTGACATCTTTTTTGGATGAAAATTCAACTTTTTTTGTTATTTAAAAAAAATCGTCGTTTTTTAGAGAAATTTGGGTTTTTAAAAAAATGTAAATTTTTGGTAGAGAATTCGACTATTTTGTTAAAAATTTATTCTTTTTGGTTGAAAATTTGGTCTTTTTGGATTGCAATTTCAATTTTTTCCGTAGAAACTTACTTTTTGTTAAAAAATTAATATTTTCATTATGAAAAGTCAACTAGAATATTTTTTTGCAGAAAGTTGAAATATTTTTTTGAAAATTTATCTTTTGGATTTGGAACGTTCATCTGTTTGAGAAGAAATTTCATTTTTTATTTAATGAAGATGCAACTTTTCGGATTAAAATTCTAGTATTTTGTTAAAAATTAAACTTTTAAACTTTATATTTTGGAGTCGAAAAGTGAACTGAAATATTTTCTGGAGTCATGTTTTTAACTTTCAAAAAAAATGTCATTTTTTATTAAAAATTCATCTGTTTTAGTACAAGTTTTATCTTTCTTGGATAAAAATATAACTTTTTGGTATAAAATTTGACTATTTTGTTAAAAATTTATCATTTTTGGTTGAAAAAATTCGTTCTTTTTAGATTGAAAAATCAATTTTTTTCGTACACACGTATTTTTTGTTTAAAAATTTATACTTTTATATTGAAAAGTCAACTGGAATCTTTTTTTTATATGCTTATTCAATTTTATTTTATTACTTTAAAAATAACACAAATTTATCCGTTTTAAGAGAAATTGCATCTTGATTGGATAAACATGTAACTATTTGCTAGAGAATTTAACAATTTTGTTAGTCATCCTTTTTGGTTAAAAATTCGTTTTTTTTTTTTTTTTGATTTTAAAATTGCATTTTTTTCGTAGAAAATTATTTCTTGTTAATTTAATTTTTTTTATGAAAATTCAACTTTTTGGTTGAAAATCGTTCTTCTTTTGATTGAAAAATCTTTATTTGTTGGAAATTCGTCTTTTTGGTTTTAAAATTCTTTTCTTTTGTTGAATAAATTTCCTTCTTTTTTCATTAAAATATAAACTATGACACTTTTTTGTTCACAATTTGTCTTTTTAGGTTAAATATTAAACTATTATGTTAAAAATTCAGTTATTTTGTTGAAAATTCGAGTATCTAAGCTAGAAAATAATTTATATTCAACCGCTGATATAACCTGAACAATAAACTTATTGTTAAAAATCATAAATTCTCTTAAATTCTGTCATATTCTCGGTTATTATAATCTGAACTAAAATTCTCGGGAATTCGAGAACTCTAGGTACAATTTTAAAGATGTATTTTAATTTATGTATAAAAGTGTTTTTAAGATTTTTTGGTCAAGTTTAAAATAATGATTGAATACTAAAAACAAAAAAATGTATTTTTCTGTTAGAATTCAATTATTTCATGGGAAGTTTATATTTTCAGATTGAAAATTCGATTAGTATAATTTTTGTTCAAATTTTTTTTTTTTTTTTTTTTTGTGAAAATTAAGTGGTTTTAGTTGATCAGTTATATTTTGGGTTAAAAATCAAAATTCAACTGTTTTTTTCACTAGTTTTATTTACATGAGGAATTCATTTCTTTATTTCATTTTCTTTATTTTGTTAAAATTTCATTCTTTAGTTGAAAAAATTCGTCTTTCTGGATTGAAAATTCATTTTTTTTAGTAGAAACTCATTTTTTGTTTGAAAAAACTCATATTTTGATTATGGAGATTGAACTATTGTTGAAACTTCTTTTTTTTTTGTGTGAAAAAAATCGTTTTTTTGGATTGAAAATTCATTTTTTTCCGTAGAAACTTTTTTTTGTTTTAGAAAAAAAATTTTATTTTGATCTCGAAAAGTCAACTGGAATCTTTTTTGGATGAAATTCGACTTTTTTGTTATTAGAAAGAAAAAAATCATCATTTTCAGTTAAAAAATTCATGTTTTGATTATGGAAATTCAACTTTTGTTCAAAGTTCATTTTTTTTGGTGGAAAAAATTCATCTTTTTGGATTTAAAATTCTTTTTTTTTCGTAGAAATTCATTTTTTGTTTTAAAAAATCATATTTTGATCTTTCAAAGTCAACTGGAATCTTTTTTGGATGAAAATTCGACTTTTTTGTTATTTAAATTTTTATTTCAAAAATTGTTTTGTTTTAAAAAATTGTTTTAAATTAAAAAAAAAATTTTGTTACCATTCGGGGTTTTTTTTAAGGGGAAAATTAAGTGGTTTTAGTTGAACATTTATATTTTGGGTTAAAAATTAAAATTCAACTGTTTTTTTTTTCACTAGTTTTGTTTACATGAGGATTTTATTTCTTTATTTCAAAATTCAACTATTTGGTTGAAAATCAAAAATTTTGTTAAAAATTTCTTATTTTTGCGGATTGAAAATTATTTTTTGGGTTCAAATTTAAATTAATGCAATTAGTTTTAAATTAATTTTGTTGATAATTTATAGTTTTTGTTCGAAAATTTAACAATTCGTTTTTTTGGTTAAAGATATCAGTTTTTCATCTGATATTTAACCATCTTGGTTTAACATTTCACTTGTTTTATTAAAAATGATACTATTTGATTGACATTTTTTTTTAATCCATATTTTCGGGTTGGAAATTAAACTGATTTTTTTATTCGTCTTATGGGCTTAAAAATAAACTTTTGGTTGCAAATTAAACTATTTCGGTTCAAAATTCTTCTGTTTTATTGAAAATTCCGCTTTTTAGGTTGAAAATTCAACTGTTTTATTGATAATTCAAATATTGTTTTGAAATTTCAACTATTTTATTGAAGATTCGTTTTTTTGGGGATGGAAAATTAAACTATTGTAGTATAAAATTTAACTGCTTGGTTGAAAAATATTTTTTGGTTAAAAACACCATTATGTTATCTAAAATTCATATTTTAGGATTTAAAATTAATTTTTTTTAATTCGTATTTTTAGGGATAAAAATTAAATTCTGCTGAAATTCAACTGTTCGTTTGAATTAATATTTTTTGGATGAAAATTAATATTTTTGTGTTGAAAATTAATGCTTCGTTGAAAATTCGTTATAAACAAAATATATAAAGAAATGTAAATTCTTGAAAAAATTTTACCGATTTCAAAGAGAGGTAGTTTTTGTTTTAGGAATTCGGAAGAGGGAATTTTTCGTTTTGATTACATTAATTCAGAGGGCATTTTTTTCTTGCATTTAGATTGACAATGAAAGGAAATTGAATTTTTAACTAAAACTTGAAGAAAATTAAATAATGAATTTTTTAAAAGTGAAACTTGAATTTTTATTGTAAAAAATTTAATTTTCTCGAATTTTGCACAGTTAAAAATGCAATTTTTTTTACTTCAAAATTAAATTGTTAAAAATCGAAGAAAATTAATAATTTAATTTTCAAAAATTGAATTTTGAACAGTTTAAAATTAAATTTTTAACGGTTGAATAAAATTGACAATGAAAGGAAATTGAATTTTCAACTGAAACTTGAAGAAAATTAAAAAATGAATTTTTTTAAAGTGAAACTTGAATTTGTATTGTTAAAAGTTTAATTTTCTCGAATTTTGTACAGTTGAAAATGCATTTTTTCACTTTAAAATTAAATTGTTGAAAATCGCAGAAAATCGAATTTTTAACAGTTTAAAATTAAATTTTTAACTGTTGAATAAAATTTACAATGAAAGGTAATTGAATTTTCAACTCAAACTTGAAGAAAATTAAAAAAAAAAAGAATTTTCAAAATGTCAAATTTGAATCTTTATAGTTAAAAATTTAATTTTCTCGAATTTTTTACAGTTTAAAATGCCATTTTTCACTTCAAAATTCAATTGTTTAGAGTTAAAGAAAATTGCAAATTAAGTTGTTGAAAATCGAGGAAAATTAATCATTTAATTTTCAAAAATTGAATTTTTAACGGTTGAATAAGATTGACAATGAAAGTTAATTGAATTTTCAATTCAAACTTGAAGAAAATTAAAAAATGATTTTTTTAAAAATGAAACTTGAATTTGTATTGTTAAAAGTTTAATTTTCTCGAATTTTGTACAGTTGAAAATGCAATTTTTTTCACGTTAAAGTTAAATTGTTGAAAATCGCAGAAAGTTAATCATTTAATTTTCAAAAATTGAATTTTGAACAGTTTAAAATTAAATTTTTAACGGTTGAATAAAATTGACAATGAAAGGAAATTGAATTTTCAACTCAAACTTGAAGAAAATTAAAAAATGAATTTTTTAAAAGTGAAACTTGAATTTGTATTGTTAAAAGTTTAATTTTCTCGAATTTTGTACCGTTGAAAATGCAATTTTTTTCACTTTAAAATTAAATTGTTGAAAATCGCAGTAAATTGAATTTTTAACGGTTGAATAAAATTTACAATGAAAGGAAATTGAATTTTCTACTCAAACTTGAAGAAAATTAAAAAAAAAAAAAAGAATGTTTAAAATGTGAAATTTGAATTTTTATAGTTAAAAATGTAATTTTCTCGAATTTTTTACAGTTGAAAATGCAATTTTTTCACTTCAAAATTCAATTGTTTCAAATTGAAGAAAATGGCAAATTAAGTTGTTGAAAATCAAGGAAAATTAATCATTTAATTTTCAAAAATTGAATTTTTAACGGTTGAATAAGATTGACAATGTAAGGAATTTGAATTTTCAATTCAAACTTGAAGAAAATTAAAAAATGATTTTTTTTTAAAGTGAAACTTGAATTTGTATTGTTAAAAGTTTAATTTTCTCGAATTTTGTACCGTTGAAAATGCAATTTTTTTCACTTTAAAATTAAATTGTTGAAAATCGAAGAAAGTTAATAATTTAATTTTCAAAAATTGAATTTTTAACTGTTGAATAAAATTGACAGTGAAAAGAAATTGAATTTTCAACTGAAATATAAATTCTTGAAACATTTTTATCGATTTGAAAGGGAGGGGGAGTTTTTATTTTCGGAATTCGGAAGAGGGAATTTTTCGTTTTGATTATATTAATTCAGAGGGCATTTTTTTCTTGCATTTGGCGGGACTCCAATTATTAAAAAATTTTATTTTTCTTAAATGATGATTGTTCTTCACAGACCTGTTCTGAATATTAATGAGAGACAGTAAGAACGGCCAACTGATATTTTTCGAAAATGGAACTACTTTAGTACGGGACATTAAGAATAAATTTTAATTTGTTTGTGTTTTTTTTTTTTTTTTTTTTATTTAAGACTTGCGATCCCAATGGGCCGTTGATGATGTACATCTCAAAAATGGTACCAACTTCCGACAAAGGTCGTTTCTACGCTTTCGGTCGTGTTTTCTCTGGAAAAGTATCGACTGGCATGAAGGCACGTATCATGGGACCCAATTTTACGCCCGGAAAGAAGGAAGATTTATACGAGAAGGCTATCCAGAGAACCATCTTGATGATGGGGCGTTATGTTGAAGCTATTGAAGATGTTCCTTCCGGTAAGATTTTTGTTGTTGTTTTTTTTTTCTTGTTTTTTAATAAATTAGGACTTTCTTATTTAGGAGGGTGGCGACTTGAGCAGGAAATGGCCGGGAATTTAATTAAAAACTGGGAAATGAGTGTGAAAATAATTATTGTTTTTATTGTAGGATACCGGGGTTTTGAGAAAGAAATGTAATTTCCCTTGGGAGAGGAAATTTTTGGAATGGAATGGGAATTTTTGAAATGAAAATTGGGGTTTAGACGAAAAAAAGAGTTTGAAAATAAAAAAGAAAAGGAAACTTGCTGTTACAAGCTAAATTCTTTTGTTAAAAAGTAGTTGTTTGTTGTAAGATTGATCATTTTAATTTTAAAAAAAATTCGTCTCTTTTTAAAAATGTAACTACAGTGTGGAAAATATATTTTTTAGCTAAAAATTTAACTTTCAGTAGAAGTTTTTAAACTATTTTGGGTGGCCCATTTGCCGTTCCTAATTCAAAATTCAACAATTTGGATATAAATTTGTCTTTATAAATTGAAATTTTTTTTAAATACACGAGTTTTATTTAAAAAATAGAATTTTCTTGGTAGAAAATTATTTTTCTCTTTCAAAGCTAATCTCGTTGTTTAGAAATTATTCTTTTTGGTTTAAAATTCAAGTATATTCATAATTTCAGTTGAAAATTCCCATCGTTTATGTTAGAAATACATTTAATTGGTTGAAAAATAAACTTGATCAAAATCAATTTTTTTAAATTAAAGATTCATAATTTTAATTAAAAAATTATTTCTTTTTTTTTTTTGAAAAATAAGCTATTTGATTTAAAACTTGTTTTTTCTTTTTTTTTTAATTCATCTAATTTGTGGAAAGCTCGTATTTTTGTTGTTGAAAATTCATCTTTCCAATTTAAAATTCAACAATTTCAATAAAAGATTTAGAATTTTCCTTGAAAATTCATCGCTTTTGTTAAAATATCAAATATTGCGCTTTTCGTTAAAAATGTATCTTCTTTAGTTGAAAATTCATCTTTCTTGACTTTTAATTTAACTTTCATGTTTAAAATTCTCCTGTTTTGTAGAAAATTCATCTCTTTGGCTTGAAAATTCAACAATTTTGTGAAAAATTTAACTATTTTAAAATTAAAGTTTTTGGTAGAAAAATTATATTTTTGTATTAAAAATTTAACTTCTTGGCAGATAATTGATCTTTTTGGCTTCAAAATAAAATAATTTTGTAGAAAATTCATGTATTTAATTAAAAAACCGTCTTTTTGGTAGAATATTAATCTTTTTAATCGAAAATTAATTTATTTTAAAATATTTTTTGTTGAAAATTTATTTATTCCACGTTTGATTAAACTTCATCCTGCCTATTGGATACTTTGAAAATTCTTGTTTATAGGACATTGATCTTGTCAAAAATTCAACATTTTGGTTGCAAATTTAATAATTTTCTTGAAACTTTTATTTTCTCAAATTTGTTTTTATTGGGAGTTTTTTATATGATAATTTAATTATTTCATTGTTTTAGTTAAGAATTTATCGTGTATATTGTATAAATTAAACATTCAATTTCTTGGTAGAAAATTCATGTATTTTGTTGAAAAGTCGACTTTTCGTGTAAAAAATTATTTTTTTTTTTTGAAAACTCAACTGTTTGGTGAAAAAATCAACTATTCGGTAGAAAATTATTCTTGCGTGTTGAAAATTTTTCTTGGTTCACAATAAACAATTACGATGAAAATTTGATTATCTTCTAAAAAAGTTGTCTTTATCTCTTGAAAATTTGATTGAATTTTAATTTTTTTTGTTTGGAACTAATTTGATTATAATTGCATCTCTTTGTATGCCGAAAATTCAACTATTTTGGACGTAAATTTGTGTTTTTTAAATTGAAAATTCACGTACTTTGTTTTATAAAAAAAAGATTTTTTTTGTAGAAAATTATTGATTTTTCGAAAGTTACTCATATGGAAAAAAATTTTTGTTTGAAAATTCAACTATTCCAGTTAAATATTTATGAATTCTTTCAACTGAAAGTATACAACCTTTGCACTTTTAAGTTGAAAATTGACACTTTCTAGTTCAAAATTTAATAATTTCGATGTAAACTTGTATATTTATTTGAAAATTCACGGGTTTTTGTTTTGTAAAAAACTACTTTTTTTTGAGAAAATCGAATTTTTGGGTAGAAAATTATTTTTATTTTCGAAAGTTAATCTCGTTTAATTTTTTTTTCTTGAAAATTGATCATTCATGATAAAAATAAATTTTTTTTATTCTACTCATTTTCATTAAAAAATCATTTCTATGGTTAAAAAATGAGTTTGATGGAAAATTGGGTTTTTTCTCAGATGAAAAGGCATTTTTTACCAAAAGTTTAACTATTTTATTGAAAATGTCTTCTTTTTTTTTTGTTGAAAATAATTTTTTCTACTAATGAAAATACTATTTTCCTGTTGAAAATTCATTTTTTGACCAAAAATTTAATTCAATTTTTAGTTGAATAATTATCTCGTTTTGTTGAAAATTCGTTCTTTTTTGGTTCAACATTGATTTTTTTAACTTAAAACTACACGTGGTTGACAATTTATCTTTTATAGTAAAAATTGTCATTTTGTTGTTGAAAGTTCAACTATAATTTGTAAATTGATAATTTATATTTTCGGTAGAAAATTAAACTGTTTAAAAATGTTTAATTATATGTTTAAAAATATGTTAATTTTAGTTAACCGGGAATTTGAAATCGTCCGCTGAATCGCCAACACCCTCTTTGAATTCTCTCAAGTTTTTCCCCCCTTTTTTTTTTTAGCTTATTGCTTATTTTTTCCTCAGAATATAGATTCTGAGGCCTGTGTTTTAGATCCTTATATGATGAGTTTACACAGACCTGTACTGAATTAAATGAACGACATTTGAACAGATAACTGATTCTGATAAATTAAAATTTTAAATTCTGTCCCTTTTAATGACAGAAATTAGCGAAGCTTTTTCTTTTGCTTGACAGGTAACATTTGCGGTCTCGTGGGAGTCGATCAATTCTTGGTCAAGACTGGTACCATCACCACCTTCAAGGATGCGCACAACATGAAAGTCATGAAATTCTCTGTCTCACCTGTCGTGCGTGTAGCCGTCGAGCCCAAAAATCCAGCTGATTTGCCCAAGTTGGTAGAAGGTAAAATAGATTTTTTAAACTACTTTCTCATCCTGCTTTTACAGACCTTGTTCAGGGTGTCCTACCCTACCTGGAAAACCTGGAATTTTTATAAAGCTGGAAATTTTGGGGAATTTTTTCCAGAGCTTATTTAATTTAATAAAAAATATTAAATAATTGAAAATAAATCAGAATGATTCCTTTACAAAAATAGCTTTATATTAATGTATTGAATTATTTTCTTTGGTTAAAAATTCGTTTTTTTTTTTTTAAACTTATCTTTTTTTTATTTATTTCTTTCATTTTTTTTTTATTGCAAATGAAACAGTTTCTTCGCCATTTTTTCTCTCGGCTGAAAACTTTTTCTTTGTTCAAAATTCATCTGTTTTGGGATGAAAGTGAATTACCTGGTTGAATGTTGAAACTTTTTTGTTCGAAGTTAAATTTCTTGGTTGAAGATTTATAATTTTTAAATCGCAATTCACCTCTTTGGTTGCAAAATGAGCTATTTTGTTGAAAATTCGTTTTTTCTTTGTATTGGTTGACCATTAATTTGTTAAAAGATTGTCTTTTAGAGTTGAAAATCTGCTTAATTAAAAAAATTCATCTTTTTGTTTTAAAGTTTAACAATTTCAGTTTGAGATTCATCATTTTAGTTAAAATATTATCTCTTTGTTTGAAAATGTAACTTTTTAAATTATCTTTTTTTTTTTTATTGTAAATTATTATTTTCTTAACTGAAAATGTAACTATTCCAATTGATTATTCCATCATTTTAGTTGAAAATTTATCTCTTTGGATGAAAATTCATTTTTTAAACTAAAAATTTAGTTATTCAATTTTAGGTTGACAAATTAATTTTTTTATTAGAAAATTCATCTCTTTCATAGAAAACTTATAATTTTTATATGGAAATTTATCTTTTTGGTTGAAAATTAAAATATTTCACTTGAAAAATCATTTTGTTAAAACTTGATCTTTTTTGCTAAAAAAAAAGTTTGGTTGAAAATTTGTCTTTGGTAGAAAATAATCTAATTCTTTGAAAATTATTATTCTTGTTTGAAAATTCATCTTTTTGGTTGAGAATTTCAAGCATTCTAGTTACAAAAATTTTAATTGGAAGTTCATCTTTTGTTAAAATTTTTCTTTTTAGTTCAAAATGCATCTAGGTAAAAATTGTAGATTGATTGTTTTAGTGGAAAATTAATTTTTAATTAAAAACTATAACTATTGCAATTTTGTTTGAAAATTCATCTTTGGTTCAATATTCGACTATTTGATTAATAATTGATCTTTTTCAATTGGAAATTCAACTATTTAGATGAGAATTTATGTATTTTGTTGAAAAATCGTCTTTTTTGGTAGAAAATTTATCTTCGTCTTTGAAAATTGATCTTCTTGTTTTTGTATTCAATTAAATATTTATTATTTCAGTTGGAAAATTCATGACTGGTTGAAAATTCCATTGTTTTTTTGGCTGGAAAATTTTTTTAACTTTAAATTTTGATTTGAAACTTGATTTTTCTTGGTAAGATTCAAGTATATTTGGTTGAAAGTTAATCTTTATTAATTGAAAATTGAACTATTTGGTTGAAAATTCCTGAATTTGTTTTAAAAATCGTATTTGTTGTAGAAATGTAAATTTTTTGGATCGAAAATTCAACTATTTGTTCAAAATTTGAACTATTTGATTAAAAATTCACATATATTGTTGAAAATCCAATATTTTTATTTCGGAAGTTAGTATTTCGAAGAGGTTTCAATTGAATTTAATATAGTACCTACATTAGTTTTATCTAAATAAGCATCGAATTTAAGTTGAGAAGATAAATTTAAAATATTTAAATGTAACTAATTTTTCTTTGGTTGGTTTTTTTTTGTTGTTGACATTTTTTACATTTTCATCATTTTTTTTAAAACGAAACTGTAATTATTCTAATTAAATATTACATAATTTTAGTTAAAATTTTGTCTTTTTGGTTGAACATCAATTTTCCTAAACGAAAATTTTACTTCAATTTTTTGTTTAAAAAAATGGTCTTTTTCAATTGAAAATTTGTCTTTTTTAGACAAAATTAATCTTTTTGTTTGATAATTAATCTTTCTGGTTGGAAATTCATCATTTCGATTCATTTCAAATTTATAATTTAAGTTGAAAATTGTTCACTTGAAAAACTAACTACTTTTTTCAGTTAAATCTTTGTTTGCTATAAAAATGTAACTTTAATGTATTGTTTTTGGTTGAAGATTTCAGTATTTGGTTGCAAATTAATCTTTTCTAATTGAAAATTCAACTGTGTTTGGGTGAAAATTCAACTGTTTGGTTGAGAATTCATGTACTTTGTTGAAAAATTCTAAATCTTGATAGAAAATTAATCTTCTTGGTTGAAAACTCAACTCTGGTTAAAAATTAATTTATATTGTTGAAAATGCAATATTTGTACTTAAAAAGTTTGGATTTTGAAGCGGTTCAAATTTAATATAGCACAGTTATAATTTTATCTAAATACGTACCGAATTTAAAGTATAAAAAGATTAAATAAATTTAAAAAAAATTGTATTCAAATTCATGGGCTTGAGAGACATATTCAAGAAATTATTAATTATGTTTAATAACAATTTTTTATATTATAATTTAAGTATTTAATATCAATGGCGGTGCTAATATATTTAAGAATATCTTTTAGTATAATTTGTCAAAGCTTTCTAATTTAAACAAAGTAATTGAATACATAGAAAATGAAGAAGAAAAAAATTATTAAAAAAAAAATTTTTTTTTAATTATTTTAATGGAGAATTTTTTTTTGAGGATTTCGTGTAGACAACACCCTTGAATTATTCAATATGATGAAATCTCTTTTTGAGCACTGGGTTATGAATAACCGTGATTATCGTTGACAACCTGATGATACTGATTTTAACATTAAATTTTTATTTAAAAACTGAACGTCTCTTAATAAATTCTTTTTTTTTTTTGTTTTTTTTTTTTTTGCAGGATTGAAGCGTTTGGCCAAATCTGATCCTATGGTGCAGTGCATCATTGAAGAATCTGGAGAACACATTATTGCCGGAGCCGGCGAACTCCATCTTGAAATTTGTCTGAAGGATCTTGAAGAGGATCACGCGTGTATACCAATTAAGAAGTCGGATCCCGTTGTATCGTACCGAGAAACCGTTTCCGAAATATCCGATCAAATGTGCTTGTCCAAGTCACCCAACAAACACAACCGTCTCTTCATGAAGGCCGAACCTATGCCTGATGGTCTCCCCGAAGATATCGACAATGTAGGTTTCAGTTTTTTTTTTTTTTTTTTTTTTCAAGTTTCCCTTTTTCCTCTTTTCTAGAAAACCTTCGTCTTTTATCTTAAAATGCAGCACATTTGAGAAATGCAGTATATAAAAAATGTAAACTTTAAAATTTAAACTTAAATTTCATTTCGTTTCAACGAAAAACTTAAATATCATAAATAAAAACTAAAATTTAAACTGAATTTGAAGTTTGAAAAAAAAAAAAATTAAACCTTTTAAATTCCTTGAATTTTGATTTGCTTCAAATTTAGTAATGACACTTGACTATAAATAATTAGCCTATTTATACTCATTTTCAAGGAGATGAAAATCAAAATTTTGTGACTTTTAACGACTCGAATTTTATTTTTAAATGCTGCTATTAAAAAATTTGCAATTGTTTGCTTGATTGATTTTAAATTATACTGTTTGGGATTTAAATAAAACTCAGTTAAAATAACTTTTTGGACGAAAAATTAACATAGTTCATTATTAATGGTGGGATTTTGTAAAACAGTAAATATTTTTGATTATGTGAACGATTTTAAAGAATATACAAATGTTACATGTAAACGAAAATCAGCTTTTATCCAAACAAATTTTTATAGGTTGACATGCTTGTTTATTAAATAAATTTATTTTTTTTATTTTTAGCAAATGAATTTTTAACTGCAAAAATGCAATGATCAATTTGCTTGCATTTTTACAGTTTAAAATTCAGTTTTCTTGAGTTTTTTAAAGCTGAAAATTTAAATTTCTTGAATTTTTGATGGTTGAAAATTCAATTTTAATTTATTTTTTCAGTTCAAAATTTAATTGTTTAAAAATGAAGAAAATTGCAAATTGCTGAAAATCAAAGAAAATTAATAATATATTTTTTTAAATTTTAATTTTTAACAGTTCAAAATTACATTTTTAACTGTTGAATAAAATTGATAGGTAAAGGAAATTGAAAAATGAATTTTTAAAAGTGAAGCTTGAATTTTTATAGTTAAAAATTTAATTTTCTCGGATTTTTTACAGTTGAAAATGCAATTTTCTTCCATTTTTTTCATTTCAAAACTCAATTGTTTAAAGTTTAAGAAAATTCCAAATTAAATTGTAGAAACTCGAAGAAAATTAATATGTCAAAATTTGAATTTTTAACAGTTTAAAATTATATTTTTAACGGTTGAATAAAATTGACAATGAAAGGAAATTGAATTTTCAACTCTACACTTGAAGAAAATTAGAAAATGAATTTTTTAAAAGTAAAACTTGAATTTTTATAGTTAAAAATTTAATTTTCTCGAATTTTTTACAGTTTCAAATGACATCTTTAACTATCGAATAAAATTGATAGTGAAAGGAAATTGAATTTTCAACTGTTAAAACTTGAAGAAAATTTAAAAAATTTCTTTAATTTTTTTTACTTGAAAATTCAATTATTTAAAGTTGAAGAAAATTTGCGAATTAAATTGTTGAAAATCGAAGAAAATTAATAATTTGTCAAAATTTGAATTTTTAACAGTT